>NW_026800199.1:0-34374 GCF_032191835.1 Heteronotia binoei | reverse complement strand
GATATTTATCTGGTATTTTTGTTAATGTTTGTTTTATATTTATTTTATATTTATTTTATATTTATTTTATATTTTGTTAAAAATTTGTTAAAAATTGCACGTTTGTGTTCTAGAGGATGTGGGTGCTTTTATGGGTAAATTTTGGTGTAATTTTGTGTTTTGTCGGATGGTTCTAGTGGGGTATTTATTTTATATTTATTTTATATTTTGTTAAAAATTTGTTAAAAATTGCACGTTTGTGTTCTAGAGGATGTGGGTGCTTTTATGGGTAAATTTTGGTGTAATTTTGTGTTTTGTCGGATGGTTCTAGTGGGGAGTCAGGTTGACCGGTGTTTCAGGGCCGATTTTAGTTTAAAAATCGCGTTTTTTCGTCAGAAAAGTTAGGAGTTTATTTTGGAGGGGGTAAAATATGTCTATCGAGCATGAATGAATATGTCCCCATGGGTTGATGAGTGCGACGTGCATTGCACCGTAGGTTCAGTCTCAACCGTAATTGACCCGCACCGCCTTCGGTGGGTGGACCTGAGGGGAGTATAAAAAAGAGAACCAGCCGCCTGGCCGCGCGGGGTAGCTATGAGTATGAGGAGACGTGTAACGAATCCTAGCAGCCAAAGGTCTTGGAAAAAGTAGGACTAGTCCGTCGTAGTTAAATGAACCTGACGTAGCAGAACCAGAGGCCTTGGAAAAAGCCGTGAGGGGTGAACAACATATCCTGTCCTTGACGCTAGTGATAAGATGTGCGGGTGGGCGAGTTGCGGGGTTCTCCTTGTATGTACGTAATTCATTAAATAGTCTATCAAGCATTAATATTTATTCTAGGTTATTTAATATATAATTGTTAATCATTAAATTATATTTCTAAATAATATTCATATGGTAGTAAATATTCTGTAATATATATAGATTTATAAACTGTATTCATTATATTATTATACTAGATAATATTCATGGGGTAAGTAATTAATGTTGATTATACATAGTATATCTATAGAGCATTCATATAATGTACTATATCATATTCATGGGGCAGATAATTAATGTTGATTATACATAGTATATCTATAGAGCATTCATATAATGTACTATATCATATTCATGGGGCAGATAATTAATGTTGATTATACATAGTATATATGTGGACAAAAAATAGTTTAGTGAAAATTCTAGTTTTGGGGGCTAGAGATAAGGTTTACAACCCCTTTTTTTTGATGTTCTAGAGAGAGTCTCTATTGTTGGTTTACAAGGCCAATGTTTTAATGTTTAAACTACTAGAACTTATCAGTTTAATATGCTATTTTCTAACTTGTTGACTATAGGAGTGATGGCGAGAAAAATTAGGAAGTAGAGGGCAGTGGCTAGCTGGCCGATTAGAATGAACGGGTCTTCTACTGGTTGTGCTCCGATTCAGGTAAGGATGAGAACTGTTGCTGTTAGTGATCAAAAGAGGGTTTGTGTAAGTGGGCGGAAGTGGGCAGTTCGGTGTTTTGAGTTGTGTATTATTGGCACTAGTAAGAGGATTATGATGGACATGAATAGGGCCAGGACGCCGCCCAGTTTGTTTGGGATGGATCGTAGAATGGCGTAGGCAAATAAGAAGTATCACTCTGGCTTGATGTGGGGTGGAGTGACGAGGGGGTTAGCGGGTGTAAAGTTTTCTGGGTCGCTAAGCAGGTATGGGAATAATAGAGCAAGGGTTATTAAAATGGTAATTAGTATTGTTGCTCCTAGTAGGTCTTTGTACGAGAAGTAGGGGTGGAAGGGGATTTTGTCTGTGTTTGAGTTTAGGCCTGTGGGATTGGTAGAGCCGGTTTCGTGGAGGAAAAGGAGGTGTAAGAGTATTATTGCTAGGATGGTGAAGGGGAGTAGAAAGTGAAATGTAAAGAATCGGGTTAGGGTTGCGTTGTCTACTGCAAATCCGCCTCATACTCACTCTACTAATGTTGGGCCAATGTATGGGAGGGCTGAAAGTAGGTTGGTGATTACGGTGGCCCCTCAGAATGATATTTGGCCTCATGGTAAGACATATCCTACAAATGCTGTGGCTATAGTTAAGAATATTAGTAGGATTCCAATGTTTCAGGTTTCTTTGTAAAGATAAGAGCCGTAGTATAAGCCTCGGCCAACATGCAGGTAAAGGCAGATAAAGAATATTGAGGCTCCGTTGGCGTGAAGGTTTCGGATTAATCAGCCGTAATTGATGTCTCGGGAGATTTGTGCGACGGAGGAGAATGCAAGGGCAGTGTCTGTTGAGTAGTGTATTGCTAGAAACAAGCCTGAGGCAATTTGAAGTATCAGGCATAGTCCTAGGAGTGATCCGAAGTTTCATCAGGCGGAGATGTTTGTTGGAGTTGGTAGGTCAATTAAAGAGGCGTTAATGATTTTTATGATTGGGTGTGTTTTTCGGAGGGGGGACATTATGTTACTATAGTTGAAGTACAACGGTGGTTTTTCGGACCCAAGGTTCTGGTTAAAGTACAGATGGTAATGATGTCTTATTTAGTTTTTTTGATAAGTGTGTGTTTTGTTTTGGGGATGGTTGGAGTGGCGTCTACTCCGTCTCCGTTTTATGGGGCGGGAGGACTTGTTGTTGGGGCTTTAGGGGGGTGTGGGGTGTTAGTTGGTTTAGGAGGATCATTTGTTGGTCTGGTTTTATTTTTGATCTATTTGGGCGGCATGCTTGTTGTTTTTGCGTATTCTGTGGCATTGGCGGCGGAGCCTTATCCTGAGGGGTGGGGGGACTATTCTGTTTTGTGGTATTTAGTGGGGTATATTGTAGCTGTAGTTGTTGGTGTATATTTTGTGGGGGGCCTGTGAGGCGGGTTTTGGGGCATGGAGGGGGTAGAGGGTGTTGGATTTTTTAATTTACGGGGAGATTTTAGTGGAATTGGGCTGTTGTTTTCTAGTGGCGGGCCGATATTGTTTTTGTGTGGGGGGGGCTTATTGCTAGCGCTTTTTGTTGTGATGGAGTTAATTCGAGGGTGGGAGCGGGGTAGTCTGCGGGTTCCGTAAAGGAGGGTCAAGATTAGGCAGGTGATTAAGAGTAGTATAGGGGTGGTTAAATAGGTTTTAATTAGGCCGGTGTTGGCTGTGGAGAGGGTGGTTGCCAGTTTAATATTGGAGGTTTTTGCTATTATTGGGCCGATATGTTCGTACCATGCTATGTCATTAAGTTGTATGGCTGTTGAGCGAGCAGAAGTAAGGCTAATTATTGGTAATAGGCGGTGGTTTGTGATGTTGAAGAATATGAGTTGGGTTAGGTTTTGGTGTGGTACGGTTTTTGTGGGGTTAGTTATAAGTGAGGTGTGTTGTAGTAGGTCAATAGTACATAGGAGGCCTAGTAGGAGTGCTAGGGTTGCAGAGATTTTAGTGGTTGTTGGTATTGTTATGGTTTGTGTGGTTGTTGGTAGTACACTTGATGTAATTACTAGGCCGGCTATAATGCTAGCTGTGGCTAGGCGGAGAATTGGGCTGATTTGGTTTTTGTTTGATTCTGTGAGGTGTGGGGTTGAGTGGTGGCGGGGGTTGTGTAGTTGTGTGTAAAAGGTTAGTCGTAGGCTGTAGGCTGTAGTAAGGGTTGTTGCTAATAGTGTAGTTGATAGGGCTCAGGCGTTGAGGGTTGATGTATTTATGGCTTCAATGATTGCATCTTTTGTGTAGAAGCCAGCAAGGAATGGTATTCCTATTAGGGCAAGGTTGCCTAGGGTTATGCAGGATGTGGTGATTGGCAGTGTTTTTTGTGTGGCCCCTATTTTACGGATATCTTGTTCATCGTTAAGGCTGTGGATAATGGAGCCTGAGCAGAGGAATAGTATTGCTTTGAAGAATGCGTGAGTGGTGATGTGTAGGAATGCCAGTTCTGGTTGATTGAGTCCTACGGTTAATATTATTAATCCTAATTGGCTAGATGTTGAGAAGGCAATGATTTTTTTCAGGTCGTTTTGTGTGATGGCGCAGAGGGCTGCAAATGTGGTTGTTATGGCTCCAACACATAGGCACAGGGAGAGGATGGTGGGGTTGTGTTGTAGTAGTGGGTGTAGGCGGATTAGTAGGTAGATTCCGGCTACAACTATTGTGCTTGAGTGTAGTAGTGCGGATACTGGGGTCGGACCTTCTATTGCCGACGGAAGTCAGGGGTGAAGTCCGAATTGTGCGGATTTTCCTATTGCTGCCAGGACTAGTCCTAGTCCTGGCAGGGTTGGGGATATGTTGTGAGAGAACAGTTGTTGTATTTCTCATGTGCTGAGGTTTATTGCCAGTCAGGATATTGATAATAATAGGCCAATGTCTCCGATGCGATTGTAGATAATTGCTTGTAGGGCTGAGGTGTTAGCGTTTGTACGGGCATGTCATCAGCCGATTAAAAGGAAGGATATGATGCCAACGGCTTCTCAGCCCACGAACAGTTGTACTAGGTTGTTTGCTGTAGTTAGGGTTAATATGGCAAGTAAAAATAGGAGCAAGTATTTTATAAAGGTCTCCAGGTTAGGGTCTGAGTGTATGTATCATGATGTGAATTGTAGGATAGACCAGGTGATAAAGATGGCGACTGGTAAAAATAGTATGGTATAGCGGTCAAATAGGAAACTAGCCTGTAGGTTGAATAATGAGTTGGTTCAGATGAAGTTTGTTGTGATGGAGTTAGTGTTTGAGTAGAGAAAAATAGTGGTTTGTGCTAGGCTGAGTATAGTGGCGAGCTTTATGTTGTGGATTGGTGATGCTTGGTGTAGTAGGGGTTGGATGAGTATTATGGTTATGAGTGTTAAAGTGGAGTAAAATAGTAGGTTGGACACGTTCTTTCACTTGGAGTTGCACCAAGAAGTTATAATTCCTAAGATTATCGGAGTTCTGCTGTCCTTTGAAAGTGGAGGTGGCCGGGGGTTTGGCCCGGTAGTGTGAGTTAGCAGTTCGCTGTAACCACCTCGGTTAGCAAGAGGTGTGAGGACCTCTATTGTTAAGGCCACGGCTTAGTGTTTTTATTAAACTATGCTTACGTACTATGTAATGAGTGTTGGGTGAGTGAGTAGTAATAGTAGGGGAATTAAGTGGAGGGATATAAGGAGGTGTTCTCGTGAGTGGGTGGGGCTGATTATTGTGTGTGTTTGTAGTTTGTTTTGTTGAGTTGTTAGGAAGATGTGTAAGGAGTATATGGCTGTGATGAGTGTGGCAGAGCCTGTTAGGATGATTGTTGTTATGTTTCAGTTGAATAGTGTAATAATAATTATCAGTTCTCCTAGTAGGTTGATTGTTGGTGGGAGTGCCATGTTTATTAGGTTTGAAAGTAATCATCATGTGGTTATTAGTGGTAAGGCTAGTTGTAGTCCTCGTACTAGGAGAAGGGTGCGGGTGTGGGTTCGTTCGTAGTTAGTGTTAGCCAGGCAAAATAGTATGGAGGATGTAAGGCCGTGGGCGATTATTAGTAGTATTGCGCCGTGGATGCTTCATGGGGTTTGGATAAGGGAGGCGGCAGTGACTAGTCCTATGTGGCTTACAGAGGAGTAAGCGATAATGGATTTTAGGTCTGTTTGTCGTAGGCAGATTAGGCTGGTTATAATTATTCCTCATAGTGCTAGGACAATAAATGGGAAGTGTATGGTTTGAGTTGTGGGTGTTAGAGTCAGGGTTAGGCGGATGATGCCATATCCTCCTAGTTTTAGTAAAATTGCTGCTAGTACTATTGACCCTGCAATAGGGGCTTCTACATGAGCTTTTGGGAGTCAGAGGTGTAGGCCGTATAGTGGTATTTTAACTAGGAAGGCTATTATGCATGCTAGTCACATTAAGTTTGTTAGTGGGGGGGTAGGTTGGTGTATGGTGAGGATTGGAATTAGTGTGTGGTTATTGGTTGAGTGGATATAAAGTAGAGCAATTAGTAGTGGTAAGGATCCTGTTAGGGTATAAAAGATAAAGTATGTCCCAGCATTAAGGCGTTCAGCTTGAGCCCCTCAGCGGGTGATTAAGATTAGTGTTGGAACAAGAGTCGTTTCAAAGAGTGCGTAGAATATTACAAGGTCTGTTGTAGTAAATGTGAGTAGCAGTGTAGTTTGTAATATGGCGCAGGTTATGAGGAATATTCGTTTTCGGTTATTTGGTTCAGAGGCTGTAAGATTTTGGTTGGCTAGAATTATGAGTGGCAGTAGTCAAGCTGATAGAATGGTTAGTGGAGTTGTGATATGATCTAGTATGAATCATGTGTTTAGTGCGAATGGCTTGAGGTTAAGTGGTTGGTAGAGTCATTTTAGCGTGAGCATGGCAGTAATTATTGAGTAGGCAGTGGTGGTAGTGAGAATGTGTTTGGTGGGCAGTAGTAGTATGGTTGGGGTAAGTATTGCTGAGGCGATAAAGATTTTTAGCATTTTAGTAGGTTAAGGGTCTTGATATGGTTTGAAGCATGGGTTCGTGTTGTGGCCACTAGGAGGGCTAGTCCAGTGCCTGCCCCGCATGCTGCGATAGCGAGTAGGATCACGGGTTGGGTTGTGGTGGTTGTGTGGTTGAGTGTTTGGGAAATAGTGGCGAGGGAGGTGAACAGGGCGAGCATTATACCTTCGATGCAGAGCAGGGAGGAGATGAGGTGTTTTCGGCATATAGCGAGGCCAGACATACATAGTATAAATGTCATAATTGGAATAAAGTGGGTGATTGTCATGTTGGCGACTCTGCATTACGCAGAATTTACTAAGTCGAAATTAGTAGTTTTTGTTAAACTAGTGGCCGTATTCTGCTCATTCTAGGCCCCCCTGGAGTCATTCATAAATAAGTCCTAGGGTTAATAGTGAGATGAGCAAGGTTGTTCAAAGTAGTGTTTGTAGTGGAGTTGTAGAGTTGATGGCTCAGGGGGTTGGAAGTAGTAGAGCGATTTCTAGGTCGAATAATAGGAATAGGATTGCGACCAAGAAAAATCGGATGGAGAAAGGTAGGCGGGCAGTGCCGAGGGGGTCAAATCCGCATTCGTAGGGGGATAGTTTTTCTGTGTCCGGGTATGTTTGTGGAAGTCAGAAACTAATAGTAATAAGGATGGTTGTTAGTGATAAGGCAAGGCTGACAAGCAAGGCAAATTTCATTTACCCCCTCCTAGGGCTAATCTAGGATTAAATGAGTGGAAGTCTTTTGTATTATGTTATACTAAGGGGGTAAGAGCCTCATCAATAGATTGAGATATATAGGAATAGTCACACTACGTCAACGAAATGTCAATATCATGCGGCTGCTTCAAAGCCAAAATGGTGGCCGGTTGTAAAATGGTAGTTGATTTGTCGAAATAGGGAGATTATTAGAAAGGTAGTGCCAATGATAACATGTAGTCCGTGGAAGCCTGTTGCTACAAAGAATGTTGAGCCATATGTTGCGTCGGCGATAGTGAAGGGGGCTTCGAAGTACTCTATTGCTTGGAGTAGGGTAAAATAGCTGCCCAGAAGGATTGTTATGGTCAGGGCCATGGTCGCCTCTTGGCGTTTATTTTCTATGATAGAGTGGTGTGCTCAGGTAACTGTGACACCGGATGCAAGAAGTACTGCGGTATTGAGTAGTGGGACCTCGAAGGGGTTTAATGGTGTAATTCCAGTTGGGGGTCATAGACCCCCTAGTTCTGGGGCAGGGGCTAGGCTTGAGTGGTAGAAGGCCCAGAAAAAGCCAAGAAAGAAGAATACCTCAGAGGTGATGAACAGGGCTATGCCATAGCGTAGTCCGGTCTGGACTGTTTTTGTATGGTGCCCTTGGAATGTGCTTTCTCGGATAATGTCACGTCATCATTGGTATGTTGTGAAGAGTATCGTTAATAGGCCCAGGTTTATAAGAGTTTGGGTATTATAGTGAAATCAAATTGCTAGTCCCGAGGTTATTAGGAGGGCGGCCATGGCCCCTGTCAGGGGCCATGGGCTTGGGTCTACTATGTGGAAACTGTGAGCTTGGTGGGTCATTAAGTGTTTTCTTGTAGGTATAGGCTTAATAGTAGTACAAATACGTAGGCTTGGATTATTGCTACAGCAATTTCTAGTAGGGTTAATAATAATAGTAGGGTTAGTGTAAGTAGGCTGATTGAGGGTATTAAGGGAAGTAAAGCTGTTACAGCTAGGGAGATGAGGGTGATGAGTAGGTGGCCGGCTGTAAGATTAGCGGTAAGTCGTACTCCTAGGGCGAGGGGGCGAATAAAGAGGCTGACTGTTTCGATAAGGATTAGCGGGGGGATTAGTATGGGTGGGGTGCCTATTGGCAGTATGTGGGCAAGTGCTGTGGTTGGTTGGGTGCGTAGTCCTGTCAGTACAGTTATTAGTCATAGGGGTGTTGCCAAAGCCATGTTTATTGAAAGTTGTGTGGTTGGGGTGAAGGTGTACGGCAATAGGCCAGTTAAATTTATTATGGATAGAAGTAGTATTACTGTAATAAGTGGGAGTGCCCATGGGTGAGCAGTTTTATTAAGTGGGCTTAATAGTTGTTTAGTAATTAGGAGCACAAGGTGGCCTTGGATGGTGGATGTTCGATTTTGGATTATGCGAGTTTGTGTGGATATGAGTAGAGTTGGGAGGAGGAGGGCTAATAGGATTAATGGGATTCCTAGTTTTTGTGGGCTTATAAATTGACTGAATAGGTCTAATGTCATGTTCAGGTTCAGGGGTTTGGCGTGTATTTTGTGATGTTGGGCTGTGGTTGTGGGGTGTTTTTTAGTTCTGTTAAAGTTGGTTTTAGTAGGAATAGTAGAATTAGTCAGACTAGTGTAAAGATGAAAAATCAAGGAGCCGGGCTAAGCTGTGGCATGCCTTAAGGGGCTTGTAGTCCCACCTCTGGCTTAAAAGACCAGCGCTCGTGGAGCTGCTTAAGGATGTTTGTAGTATTGTTAATGATCAGTTTTCAAAGTCATTAGTTGTTGAGGCCTCTACTACGATTGGCATAAAGCTGTGGTTAGAGCCGCAAATTTCTGAGCATTGGCCGTAGAATAGGCCTGGGCGTGTGGCTGTGAAGGTTGTTTGGTTAAGTCGTCCTGGGACGGCGTCAGTTTTAATGCCTAGTGATGGGAGGGCTCAGGAGTGTAATACATCTTCTGCTGAGATTAGTATACGAGTTGGGGAGTTTGCAGGTACTACTATGTGGTGGTCTACTTCGAGAAGTCGTAGTGTTCCTGGTAGCAGGTCTTGTGTTGGTACTATGTAGGCGTCAAATATTAGATTTTCATAGTCTGTGTATTCATAGCTTCAGTATCATTGGTGTCCGATGGCTTTGATTGTTAAGTGGGGGTTATTAACTTCGTCTATGAGATATAGAATGCGTAATGATGGTAGAGCAATAAGTACTAGGATGATGGCTGGCAAGATTGTTCATACTGTCTCTACTAGTTGGGCGTCTATTGTTCCTGTATGAGTTAAGGTGGTAGTAATTATTAGGGTAATAATGTATAGAATGAATGCGCTAATTAGGAATACGACTATTATGGCGTGGTCGTGGAGGTGTAGAAGTTCTTCTATGACTGGGGAGGCTGCATCTTGAAAGCCTAGTTGGGCTTGGTGTGCCATGGGGACACAAAGGGTTCTACCTTTAATTTAGCGCTGACAGTGCTATGTATTATGTTTAAACTAGAGTCCCAAAGAGATAAGCATGTAGGTTGTAGTGTGACTAGTTTGAAACTAGGAGGAGGGGGTTCAAGTCCCTCATCTCTTGTTTGGGGTGTAGATGAGTATGGGTTCTTCATGGGTGTGGTATGGTGGTGGGCATCCATGAAGTCATTCTGAATTAGTATGCATTGGGCCTGTTATTGATGGGGTGCGCTTAGTGGCAAAGGCCTCTCAGATAATAAATGTTATAACGATGGCTCCGGCTATAGAGATTAAAGAGCCGATTGATGAGATAGTGTTTCATAGGGCGTAGGCATCAGGGTAGTCTGAGTATCGTCGTGGTATTCCTGCTAGCCCTAGGAAGTGTTGTGGGAAAAAGGTTAAGTTAACCCCAATAAACATTAACCCAAAATGAGCCTTTGTTCATGTTGGGTGTAGGGTGAATCCTGTGAATAGTGGGAATCAATGGACAAATCCGCCCATGATTGCAAATACAGCTCCTATTGATAATACATAGTGGAAGTGGGCGACTACATAATAGGTATCGTGTAGGACAATATCTAGTGAAGAGTTAGCAAGAATTACGCCAGTTAAACCTCCAACAGTGAATAGGAAAATAAAGCCCATGGCCCATAGAAGTGGGGCTTCTCATTTGATCATTCCTCCGTGCAAAGTTGCAAGTCAGCTGAACACTTTCACTCCGGTTGGGATGGCAATGATTATTGTGGCTGATGTAAAATATGCGCGTGTGTCTACGTCTATGCCAACAGTGAATATGTGGTGTGCTCAAACAATAAAACCTAGGAAGCCGATTGAAACCATGGCTCAGACTATGCCTATATAGCCAAAGGGTTCCTTTTTCCCTGCATAATAAGTAATAATGTGTGATACTATGCCGAAGCCGGGAAGAATGAGAATATACACTTCTGGGTGGCCAAAGAATCAAAATAGGTGTTGATATAGTACTGGGTCTCCTCCCCCTGCAGGGTCGAAGAAGGTGGTATTCAGATTCCGGTCTGTTAATAGCATTGTGATTCCGGCTGCAAGTACTGGTAGGGCTAGAAGTAGTAGTACTGCAGTGATTAGTACGGACCACACAAATAATGGGGTATTGTATTGTGAGAGGGATGGTGGTTTTATATTTACGCAGGTGGTAATAAAGTTAATGGCCCCTAAAATTGAGGATGCACCAGCAAGGTGTAAGGAGAAGATGACTAGGTCTACCGATGGGCCTGCGTGTGCTAGATTAGCGGCAAGAGGTGGATACACAGTTCAACCAGTACCTGCTCCGGCCTCTACTCCTGCAGAGGCTAGCAGTAGTAGAAGGGAGGGGGGGAGGAGTCAGAAGCTTATATTGTTCATTCGGGGGAATGCCATATCGGGGGCGCCCAGTATTAAAGGCACAAGTCAGTTTCCGAAGCCGCCGATTATAACTGGTATTACCATGAAGAAAATTATGACGAAGGCGTGGGCTGTTACAACAACGTTGTAGATCTGATCGTCGCCTATTAATGCGCCGGGTTGGCTGAGCTCGGCCCGGATCAAGAGGCTTAGGGCGGTGCCCACTATGCCGGCTCATGCACCGAATAGCAGATACAGGGTGCCGATGTCTTTGTGGTTGGTTGAGAAAAATCAACGAGTCAGGGTCACAGGTAGTATGGCCGAGGCCAGGTGGCGGGTTGTAGCCCCGCAGACAGAGTAATCTCTTGCTATCAAGCCCTGAAGCAGCAAAGTGCAAATTTGACGCAGCACCCTAAAGGGTGCCGGGGCTTCTCCCGTTTTTTTAGACGGGAGAAGGTAGGCTGAAGCCCGCTGGCTTGGGTGTTTAGTTGTTAACTAAGGTGTTACGGGATCGAGGCCCGTCAGTCTGGTAAGGCTTTAGCTTAATAAAAGTGTTTGAGTTGCATTCAGGAGATGTAATATAGAGTTTTACAGGCCTTCAGAAGTTAGATATGTTGTGATCTATTTGGGGCTTTGAAGGCCCCGAGTTTTAATGTTAACTTAAACTTCTAAGTGGCTAGGTATAGTAGTGGGGTTATTGGTAGGGCTAGTATTGTTAGTAGGGCTGTTGTGGGGGCAAGTGGTGTTATTGGGGTCTTGAATCGTCATTTGTATTCTGAGTTTGTTGTGTTGGGTGGAGCTGTTAGGGTTGTTAGGTAAGCCATGCGGGTGTAGAAGGCTAAGTTTGGTAGGCTGGTTAGGGCTAGTGTTGTGCTGAGGAATAGTAGTTTTATTGTTACAAGTTCTTTTAGGATTAATAGTTTTGGCATAAAGCCGGTTAGGGGTGGGAGGCCTGCTAGGGAGAGTAGGGCTAATATTGTGATTGTCAGCAGGATTGGTGAGTGGGTTCATGAGACTCCTAGGTCTAGTAGTGTTTTAGATGAAAATGTAGTTAGGGAGAGGAATATTGTTGTTGTTATGATTATATAGGTGATTAAAGTTAGTGTAGTCAGGCTGGGGTTTAGGCATAGGGCCGTAATTAACCAACCTATGTGGGAGATAGAGGAGAAGGCTATGATTTTTCGTGTTTGGGTTTGGTTTAGTCCGGTTCATCCTCCGATGAGGGCTGATGTGAGGCCTAGTATTAGTACGGTGTTTGTTGAAAGGTGGTTAATTAATAGGTAAAGCAGTGTTAGTGGGGCGATTTTTTGTCATGTTGAGATGATTAGTGCTGTGGTTATGGTGGAGCCTTGGAGGATTTCCGGGTATCAAAGATGTGCTGGGGCAATGGCAAGTTTTATTATAATGGCTAGGGTGGTGATGGTTGTGGCGGAAGGAGAGAAGGATTGTATGATGTCTCAGGAGCCTGTTTGTCAAGCGTTTATTGTGCTTGCGAGTAAAATTAATGTGGCTGCGGTGGTTTGGATAAGGAAGTATTTTGTTGCAGCTTCGGTTGTTCGTGGGTGGTTTGAGCGTATAATGATTGGTAGAATGCTTAGGGTGTTTAGTTCTAGGCTTAGTCAAGCGAGAAGTCAGTGGTTACTGGTTATGATGATAATTGTGCTTATTGTAAGGCTGGTGATGAGGGTTGTTCAGATTAGGGGGCTCATTAGTATAGGAAGGGGTGGGTACCAACATTGTCGGGGTATGGGCCCGGAAGCTTGATTAGCTGACTTTACTAGGGGTCGTATAATTTTGGAAGTACTTAAAGTTTTGGACTTTGCAGTATGGGTTCGTAGCCCATCGCCTAGGAAGTGAGAGGATTTTAACCTCTGTTGTGTACTCTATCAAAGTAGTCCTTGGGTTATTCGGGCACGCTTCCATGATTAAGTTATTGGGGGGAGCCCTGCTAGGGAAATAGGGGTGGAGATGTAAAGTAGGCATGCTGCTAGGGTGAGTGGGAGGAAGGTTTTTCATAGTAAGTGTATTAATTGGTCATATCGGAATCGTGGGTAGGAGGCTCGTGCTCATAGGAAGCCCAGGGTAAGTAATGTTGTTTTTAGTATAATGTTTATGGTAAAAAGATTTGGGGCTTGCATGGGGTTTGGAGATATAAATAGAATACACGATAATGTGTTTATTATTAGGATGTTGGCGTATTCTGCTAGGAAGAAAAGTGCGAAGGGGCCGGCTGCGTATTCTACGTTGAATCCTGATACGAGTTCTGATTCGCCTTCTGTAAGGTCGAATGGAGCTCGGTTGGTCTCGGCAATTGTAGAAATGTATCATATTATTGTTAGTGGTCAGGTGCATGTTATTAGTCAGGTGGGCTCTTGTGTGGTTAATAGAGTTTGTATTGTGAACCCACCAGTTAATATGATTGTTGAAAGGAGGATAATTCCTAGTGTTACTTCGTATGAAATGGTTTGTGCGATTGCTCGTAGTGCGCCAATTAGAGCGTATTTTGAATTGGAGGCTCATCCGGACCATAAGATTGAGTAGACTATTAAGCTAGATAGGGCGAGAATTAGTAGTAGGCCGAGGTTTATGTCTAGTAGTGGTTTTGGTATGGTTATTGGGGCTCATATAGTTAGGGCTAGCAGTAAGGCCAGGGTGGGGGTTAGGATAAATAGTAGTGGGGAGGAAAAGGTTGGGCGGACGGGTTCTTTGGTAAAGAGTTTTAGTCCGTCTGCTACTGGCTGGATGATGCCGTATGGTCCGACGATGTTTGGGCCTTTTCGGTGTTGTGCGTATCCGAGTAATTTGCGTTCTAGTAGGGTTAAGAATGCAACGGCCAGTAATACTGGGATTATTAGTGTGGCAGGGTTTAGTAGGTGGGTTATCAGTGTGGGCATGGTTGGGGAGAAGATTTGAACTTCTGCGTATGAGGGCTTAGGTCTCATGCAATTTACCTGGCTCTGCCACCCCAGCTTGGCCCTGGTTTAGGGCCGCTTTAGGGCCGCTTGTTCTTTAGTTTTATGGTCAGAGTGCTCGGGGGCGCGTGCTAGTGGTATGGGCGCTCTCTTCTTGGTCCTTTCGTACTGAAGAAGAGGGGACACAGATAGAAACCGACCTGGATTGCTCCGGTCTGAACTCAGATCACGTAGGGCGTTAGTCGTTGAACAAACGAACCTTTGGTAGGGGCTGCCCCACCTGGGTGCCCTGATCCAACATCGAGGTCGTAAGCCCCGCTTGGCGATAAGGACTCTTGAAGGGGATGGCGCTGTTATCCCTAGGGTAACTTGGTTCGGTGATCAGCGTATGCTGGGTCTGTGGTGGGTATGTTTGACATGTCTGTCTAGAATAAGTTTATTTTTGGTCGTGGAAGTTTTGTTTTATTCCGCAGTCGCCCCAACTTAAAAGTGTCACTATTGTTTATGGTGTGGTCAGTAGATGGGGGAGTTTGTTATTAGTGATGTTATTTAAAGCTCCATAGGGTCTTCTCGTCTTGTGGTGTAATGCTAGCTTTTTTACTAGGAGATCAGTTTCATTGATTAGCTGTAGGAGACAGGGTTGCTCTCAGGTGACCGTTCATACTAGTCTCTAATTAGGAGACAAGTGATTACGCTACCTTTGCACGGTTAGGATACCGCGGCCGTTTAAGAGATTCACTGGGCAGGTGTGACCTTTAATACTTGGTTGGCTAAAGGCGGTGTTTTTGGTAAACAGGTGGAGCAGGGTTAGCTGAGTTCCTTTTGCAGCTTTAAAGCTGTCTATGTGCACGCCTGTGTTGGGGTAACAGTGGTTTTGGTAAAGGGGCTTGAGTTGGTTTATAGTTCTTTCTTAGGCTGTTAATTGTCATTGGTTTGTCCGGTATGATGTATAGGAGTGCAGTAGAGGCGGTTTGTCTTATTACTAGTTTTAGCAGTGTTTCCTTTAAGTTTAATTAAAGTAGCTCGATTTGTTGTAGGGGGTTTTGATTTGATTTAGTATTTTTGTATGTGTCGCTTTGACGCGGTTTTGTTTGATGGCTGCTTGAGGGCCTACGTAGATGATGTTTAGTTTTCCTCTAATTTCGGCTGTACTCGATTACAATAAAGCTGTTCCTTTATTGTATATCTTCTAGCGGAGGGCAGGGGTAGTTGTGTTTATGGCGGTGTGGCTAGAGTTGAACTTAGATTCATTTAGTGAGCAACCAGCTATCACCAGGCTCGATAGGCGTTTCACCTCTACCTAAAAGTCTTCCCGCTCTTTTGCCACAGAGATGGGTGCATCCGTGTGATTGCTCTTAGGTAGCTCGTCTGGATTCGGGGAAGCAGGTTTTAGTTCATTTTATCTGGTGTTGGCTTGCTGAACCATGAGGCAAAAGGTACGGGGGTTAAAGCCTGCTTTTTGGTGCGTTAGTTTGGACTTTTCTTTCACTGTTTCCTTGCGGTACTGTTTGCTATTGCGTGTGGGTGCTTTTCTGTCGCAGATACTAGGCGTGGCAAATGGTTTGGTTTGGTGGGGGGAGAGGGTTTGTTGATGTGGTAGCTAGGGTTTTGGCTCAAGAAGGTTTCAGTGAACATGTTCTGGTTGTAAGCCAGATGCTTTTAGTTTAAGCTACTTCTTGTTTAGCCAAGCGCACTTTCCAGTACGCTTACCATGTTACGACTTGCCTCATCTTGAGTAGGTTGTTTGATTTATGTAGCTGTGTGGTGTTGGTTGAGGAGGGTGACGGGCGGTGTGTACGCGTCCCAGAGCAGTCTTCAATTGAATGTTCTTGTTCAGTTTACTGTTAAATCCACCTGGGGACAAAGTTTCATGTTGTTGTGGGTTTGTTCTATTGTTAGAAAATGTAGCCCATCGCTGCTCCGCCCATGAGCTACACCTTGACCTGACGTGTTTGTGGGTGCTTTTTTGCTAACTTTGGTTCTGTCACAAGGTAAGCTGGCGACGGCGGTATATAGGCTGGGGTTGCAAGGGGGAGTAAGGTGTAGCGGGGATTGTCGATTATAGGACAGGCTCCTCTAGGTTGATGTGGGACACCGTCAAGTCCTTTGAGTTTGAGTCTTGTTTGACTGTAGTTCTCTGGCGAGCAGTTTTGTAGGTGGAGTGCCTGGGTTTACGGCCAAATATAGTAGGGTATCTAATCCTAGTTTGTGTTTTGGCTTTCGTGGGGTCAAGGTTGTTTAGTATTAGAAATACGGGTGTTATTCTTGTTACATGTGCGTTTTACAGCTTTGTTTTAAATTTTTAGTTCTAAGTGTAAACTGGTACTTTAGTCACGTTTTACGCCGGGTGGCATTATTTTAGGCCCGCCGTGTAACCGCGGCGGCTGGCACGGGGTTTGCCGGCCTTGGGATAACCGTCACTAGGTCGAGCTTATAGGGTGGCTCATGGCCTAAGGTTTACCACTGCTGAGTTCCGTGGGGGTGTGGCATAGCTAGATGTCTTGGGCTACTTTTGGGTGTGCCTGATATCTGCTCCGTTGTGGGGTTTGGGCGTTGGCACTGGTGTGGGGATTCTTGCATGTGTGAGTGCGGTTGTAGATAATGTTAGGTTTAGGACCAAGACAGTGTGTCTTCGGGAAAGTGATTTCCATTTCAGCAACTTCAGGGCCGCGTTTTAAATATAGTATAAACTACAGTGACAGAGTCAAATTTTATAATGGTTAAAAATATGGTAGCGGGGCCGGATATTGGGTGGAAGGTGTTTGTAATATGTGTATATATATGTATATATATATGTATATATATGTATATATATATGTATATATATGTATATATATATGTATATATATATGTATATATGGGGTTGTGGGTGCGTTTGTAGCAGTTTAGTGCTGCTGCTGGGCCAGTTTTAGTGCAGTTAAATCTCGTTTTTGGGGTTTGGCGAGGCTACATTTAATTCACTTAAAATTGGGTCAGTGGGGGGTAAGGGGGGTTTGCCGCAGAAACGCGTGTATGTGTTTGTATGTGTTTGTATATGTTTGTATGTGTTTGTAAAGATCTGATATTTATCTGGTATTTTTGTTAATGTTTGTTTAACGTTTGTTAAAACGTTTGTTTGTAAAGATCTGATATTTATCTGGTATTTTTGTTAATGTTTGTTTAACGTTTGTTAAAACGTTTGTTTGTAAAGATCTGATATTTATCTGGTATTTTTGTTAATGTTTGTTTAACGTTTGTTAAAACGTTTGTTTGTAAAGATCTGATATTTATCTGGTATTTTTGTTAATGTTTGTTTAACGTTTGTTAAAACGTTTGTTTGTAAAGATCTGATATTTATCTGGTATTTTTGTTAATGTTTGTTTAACGTTTGTTAAAACGTTTGTTTGTAAAGATCTGATATTTATCTGGTATTTTTGTTAATGTTTGTTTAACGTTTGTTAAAACGTTTGTTTGTAAAGATCTGATATTTATCTGGTATTTTTGTTAATGTTTGTTTAACGTTTGTTAAAACGTTTGTTTGTAAAGATCTGATATTTATCTGGTATTTTTGTTAATGTTTGTTTTATATTTATTTTATATTTATTTTATATTTATTTTATATTTTGTTAAAAATTTGTTAAAAATTGCACGTTTGTGTTCTAGAGGATGTGGGTGCTTTTATGGGTAAATTTTGGTGTAATTTTGTGTTTTGTCGGATGGTTCTAGTGGGGAGTCAGGTTGACCGGTGTTTCAGGGCCGATTTTAGTTTAAAAATCGCGTTTTTTCGTCAGAAAAGTTAGGAGTTTATTTTGGAGGGGGTAAAATATGTCTATCGAGCATGAATGAATATGTCCCCATGGGTTGATGAGTGCGACGTGCATTGCACCGTAGGTTCAGTCTCAACCGTAATTGACCCGCACCGCCTTCGGTGGGTGGACCTGAGGGGAGTATAAAAAAGAGAACCAGCCGCCTGGCCGCGCGGGGTAGCTATGAGTATGAGGAGACGTGTAACGAATCCTAGCAGCCAAAGGTCTTGGAAAAAGTAGGACTAGTCCGTCGTAGTTAAATGAACCTGACGTAGCAGAACCAGAGGCCTTGGAAAAAGCCGTGAGGGGTGAACAACATATCCTGTCCTTGACGCTAGTGATAAGATGTGCGGGTGGGCGAGTTGCGGGGTTCTCCTTGTATGTACGTAATTCATTAAATAGTCTATCAAGCATTAATATTTATTCTAGGTTATTTAATATATAATTGTTAATCATTAAATTATATTTCTAAATAATATTCATATGGTAGTAAATATTCTGTAATATATATAGATTTATAAACTGTATTCATTATATTATTATACTAGATAATATTCATGGGGTAAGTAATTAATGTTGATTATACATAGTATATCTATAGAGCATTCATATAATGTACTATATCATATTCATGGGGCAGATAATTAATGTTGATTATACATAGTATATCTATAGAGCATTCATATAATGTACTATATCATATTCATGGGGCAGATAATTAATGTTGATTATACATAGTATATATGTGGACAAAAAATAGTTTAGTGAAAATTCTAGTTTTGGGGGCTAGAGATAAGGTTTACAACCCCTTTTTTTTGATGTTCTAGAGAGAGTCTCTATTGTTGGTTTACAAGGCCAATGTTTTAATGTTTAAACTACTAGAACTTATCAGTTTAATATGCTATTTTCTAACTTGTTGACTATAGGAGTGATGGCGAGAAAAATTAGGAAGTAGAGGGCAGTGGCTAGCTGGCCGATTAGAATGAACGGGTCTTCTACTGGTTGTGCTCCGATTCAGGTAAGGATGAGAACTGTTGCTGTTAGTGATCAAAAGAGGGTTTGTGTAAGTGGGCGGAAGTGGGCAGTTCGGTGTTTTGAGTTGTGTATTATTGGCACTAGTAAGAGGATTATGATGGACATGAATAGGGCCAGGACGCCGCCCAGTTTGTTTGGGATGGATCGTAGAATGGCGTAGGCAAATAAGAAGTATCACTCTGGCTTGATGTGGGGTGGAGTGACGAGGGGGTTAGCGGGTGTAAAGTTTTCTGGGTCGCTAAGCAGGTATGGGAATAATAGAGCAAGGGTTATTAAAATGGTAATTAGTATTGTTGCTCCTAGTAGGTCTTTGTACGAGAAGTAGGGGTGGAAGGGGATTTTGTCTGTGTTTGAGTTTAGGCCTGTGGGATTGGTAGAGCCGGTTTCGTGGAGGAAAAGGAGGTGTAAGAGTATTATTGCTAGGATGGTGAAGGGGAGTAGAAAGTGAAATGTAAAGAATCGGGTTAGGGTTGCGTTGTCTACTGCAAATCCGCCTCATACTCACTCTACTAATGTTGGGCCAATGTATGGGAGGGCTGAAAGTAGGTTGGTGATTACGGTGGCCCCTCAGAATGATATTTGGCCTCATGGTAAGACATATCCTACAAATGCTGTGGCTATAGTTAAGAATATTAGTAGGATTCCAATGTTTCAGGTTTCTTTGTAAAGATAAGAGCCGTAGTATAAGCCTCGGCCAACATGCAGGTAAAGGCAGATAAAGAATATTGAGGCTCCGTTGGCGTGAAGGTTTCGGATTAATCAGCCGTAATTGATGTCTCGGGAGATTTGTGCGACGGAGGAGAATGCAAGGGCAGTGTCTGTTGAGTAGTGTATTGCTAGAAACAAGCCTGAGGCAATTTGAAGTATCAGGCATAGTCCTAGGAGTGATCCGAAGTTTCATCAGGCGGAGATGTTTGTTGGAGTTGGTAGGTCAATTAAAGAGGCGTTAATGATTTTTATGATTGGGTGTGTTTTTCGGAGGGGGGACATTATGTTACTATAGTTGAAGTACAACGGTGGTTTTTCGGACCCAAGGTTCTGGTTAAAGTACAGATGGTAATGATGTCTTATTTAGTTTTTTTGATAAGTGTGTGTTTTGTTTTGGGGATGGTTGGAGTGGCGTCTACTCCGTCTCCGTTTTATGGGGCGGGAGGACTTGTTGTTGGGGCTTTAGGGGGGTGTGGGGTGTTAGTTGGTTTAGGAGGATCATTTGTTGGTCTGGTTTTATTTTTGATCTATTTGGGCGGCATGCTTGTTGTTTTTGCGTATTCTGTGGCATTGGCGGCGGAGCCTTATCCTGAGGGGTGGGGGGACTATTCTGTTTTGTGGTATTTAGTGGGGTATATTGTAGCTGTAGTTGTTGGTGTATATTTTGTGGGGGGCCTGTGAGGCGGGTTTTGGGGCATGGAGGGGGTAGAGGGTGTTGGATTTTTTAATTTACGGGGAGATTTTAGTGGAATTGGGCTGTTGTTTTCTAGTGGCGGGCCGATATTGTTTTTGTGTGGGGGGGGCTTATTGCTAGCGCTTTTTGTTGTGATGGAGTTAATTCGAGGGTGGGAGCGGGGTAGTCTGCGGGTTCCGTAAAGGAGGGTCAAGATTAGGCAGGTGATTAAGAGTAGTATAGGGGTGGTTAAATAGGTTTTAATTAGGCCGGTGTTGGCTGTGGAGAGGGTGGTTGCCAGTTTAATATTGGAGGTTTTTGCTATTATTGGGCCGATATGTTCGTACCATGCTATGTCATTAAGTTGTATGGCTGTTGAGCGAGCAGAAGTAAGGCTAATTATTGGTAATAGGCGGTGGTTTGTGATGTTGAAGAATATGAGTTGGGTTAGGTTTTGGTGTGGTACGGTTTTTGTGGGGTTAGTTATAAGTGAGGTGTGTTGTAGTAGGTCAATAGTACATAGGAGGCCTAGTAGGAGTGCTAGGGTTGCAGAGATTTTAGTGGTTGTTGGTATTGTTATGGTTTGTGTGGTTGTTGGTAGTACACTTGATGTAATTACTAGGCCGGCTATAATGCTAGCTGTGGCTAGGCGGAGAATTGGGCTGATTTGGTTTTTGTTTGATTCTGTGAGGTGTGGGGTTGAGTGGTGGCGGGGGTTGTGTAGTTGTGTGTAAAAGGTTAGTCGTAGGCTGTAGGCTGTAGTAAGGGTTGTTGCTAATAGTGTAGTTGATAGGGCTCAGGCGTTGAGGGTTGATGTATTTATGGCTTCAATGATTGCATCTTTTGTGTAGAAGCCAGCAAGGAATGGTATTCCTATTAGGGCAAGGTTGCCTAGGGTTATGCAGGATGTGGTGATTGGCAGTGTTTTTTGTGTGGCCCCTATTTTACGGATATCTTGTTCATCGTTAAGGCTGTGGATAATGGAGCCTGAGCAGAGGAATAGTATTGCTTTGAAGAATGCGTGAGTGGTGATGTGTAGGAATGCCAGTTCTGGTTGATTGAGTCCTACGGTTAATATTATTAATCCTAATTGGCTAGATGTTGAGAAGGCAATGATTTTTTTCAGGTCGTTTTGTGTGATGGCGCAGAGGGCTGCAAATGTGGTTGTTATGGCTCCAACACATAGGCACAGGGAGAGGATGGTGGGGTTGTGTTGTAGTAGTGGGTGTAGGCGGATTAGTAGGTAGATTCCGGCTACAACTATTGTGCTTGAGTGTAGTAGTGCGGATACTGGGGTCGGACCTTCTATTGCCGACGGAAGTCAGGGGTGAAGTCCGAATTGTGCGGATTTTCCTATTGCTGCCAGGACTAGTCCTAGTCCTGGCAGGGTTGGGGATATGTTGTGAGAGAACAGTTGTTGTATTTCTCATGTGCTGAGGTTTATTGCCAGTCAGGATATTGATAATAATAGGCCAATGTCTCCGATGCGATTGTAGATAATTGCTTGTAGGGCTGAGGTGTTAGCGTTTGTACGGGCATGTCATCAGCCGATTAAAAGGAAGGATATGATGCCAACGGCTTCTCAGCCCACGAACAGTTGTACTAGGTTGTTTGCTGTAGTTAGGGTTAATATGGCAAGTAAAAATAGGAGCAAGTATTTTATAAAGGTCTCCAGGTTAGGGTCTGAGTGTATGTATCATGATGTGAATTGTAGGATAGACCAGGTGATAAAGATGGCGACTGGTAAAAATAGTATGGTATAGCGGTCAAATAGGAAACTAGCCTGTAGGTTGAATAATGAGTTGGTTCAGATGAAGTTTGTTGTGATGGAGTTAGTGTTTGAGTAGAGAAAAATAGTGGTTTGTGCTAGGCTGAGTATAGTGGCGAGCTTTATGTTGTGGATTGGTGATGCTTGGTGTAGTAGGGGTTGGATGAGTATTATGGTTATGAGTGTTAAAGTGGAGTAAAATAGTAGGTTGGACACGTTCTTTCACTTGGAGTTGCACCAAGAAGTTATAATTCCTAAGATTATCGGAGTTCTGCTGTCCTTTGAAAGTGGAGGTGGCCGGGGGTTTGGCCCGGTAGTGTGAGTTAGCAGTTCGCTGTAACCACCTCGGTTAGCAAGAGGTGTGAGGACCTCTATTGTTAAGGCCACGGCTTAGTGTTTTTATTAAACTATGCTTACGTACTATGTAATGAGTGTTGGGTGAGTGAGTAGTAATAGTAGGGGAATTAAGTGGAGGGATATAAGGAGGTGTTCTCGTGAGTGGGTGGGGCTGATTATTGTGTGTGTTTGTAGTTTGTTTTGTTGAGTTGTTAGGAAGATGTGTAAGGAGTATATGGCTGTGATGAGTGTGGCAGAGCCTGTTAGGATGATTGTTGTTATGTTTCAGTTGAATAGTGTAATAATAATTATCAGTTCTCCTAGTAGGTTGATTGTTGGTGGGAGTGCCATGTTTATTAGGTTTGAAAGTAATCATCATGTGGTTATTAGTGGTAAGGCTAGTTGTAGTCCTCGTACTAGGAGAAGGGTGCGGGTGTGGGTTCGTTCGTAGTTAGTGTTAGCCAGGCAAAATAGTATGGAGGATGTAAGGCCGTGGGCGATTATTAGTAGTATTGCGCCGTGGATGCTTCATGGGGTTTGGATAAGGGAGGCGGCAGTGACTAGTCCTATGTGGCTTACAGAGGAGTAAGCGATAATGGATTTTAGGTCTGTTTGTCGTAGGCAGATTAGGCTGGTTATAATTATTCCTCATAGTGCTAGGACAATAAATGGGAAGTGTATGGTTTGAGTTGTGGGTGTTAGAGTCAGGGTTAGGCGGATGATGCCATATCCTCCTAGTTTTAGTAAAATTGCTGCTAGTACTATTGACCCTGCAATAGGGGCTTCTACATGAGCTTTTGGGAGTCAGAGGTGTAGGCCGTATAGTGGTATTTTAACTAGGAAGGCTATTATGCATGCTAGTCACATTAAGTTTGTTAGTGGGGGGGTAGGTTGGTGTATGGTGAGGATTGGAATTAGTGTGTGGTTATTGGTTGAGTGGATATAAAGTAGAGCAATTAGTAGTGGTAAGGATCCTGTTAGGGTATAAAAGATAAAGTATGTCCCAGCATTAAGGCGTTCAGCTTGAGCCCCTCAGCGGGTGATTAAGATTAGTGTTGGAACAAGAGTCGTTTCAAAGAGTGCGTAGAATATTACAAGGTCTGTTGTAGTAAATGTGAGTAGCAGTGTAGTTTGTAATATGGCGCAGGTTATGAGGAATATTCGTTTTCGGTTATTTGGTTCAGAGGCTGTAAGATTTTGGTTGGCTAGAATTATGAGTGGCAGTAGTCAAGCTGATAGAATGGTTAGTGGAGTTGTGATATGATCTAGTATGAATCATGTGTTTAGTGCGAATGGCTTGAGGTTAAGTGGTTGGTAGAGTCATTTTAGCGTGAGCATGGCAGTAATTATTGAGTAGGCAGTGGTGGTAGTGAGAATGTGTTTGGTGGGCAGTAGTAGTATGGTTGGGGTAAGTATTGCTGAGGCGATAAAGATTTTTAGCATTTTAGTAGGTTAAGGGTCTTGATATGGTTTGAAGCATGGGTTCGTGTTGTGGCCACTAGGAGGGCTAGTCCAGTGCCTGCCCCGCATGCTGCGATAGCGAGTAGGATCACGGGTTGGGTTGTGGTGGTTGTGTGGTTGAGTGTTTGGGAAATAGTGGCGAGGGAGGTGAACAGGGCGAGCATTATACCTTCGATGCAGAGCAGGGAGGAGATGAGGTGTTTTCGGCATATAGCGAGGCCAGACATACATAGTATAAATGTCATAATTGGAATAAAGTGGGTGATTGTCATGTTGGCGACTCTGCATTACGCAGAATTTACTAAGTCGAAATTAGTAGTTTTTGTTAAACTAGTGGCCGTATTCTGCTCATTCTAGGCCCCCCTGGAGTCATTCATAAATAAGTCCTAGGGTTAATAGTGAGATGAGCAAGGTTGTTCAAAGTAGTGTTTGTAGTGGAGTTGTAGAGTTGATGGCTCAGGGGGTTGGAAGTAGTAGAGCGATTTCTAGGTCGAATAATAGGAATAGGATTGCGACCAAGAAAAATCGGATGGAGAAAGGTAGGCGGGCAGTGCCGAGGGGGTCAAATCCGCATTCGTAGGGGGATAGTTTTTCTGTGTCCGGGTATGTTTGTGGAAGTCAGAAACTAATAGTAATAAGGATGGTTGTTAGTGATAAGGCAAGGCTGACAAGCAAGGCAAATTTCATTTACCCCCTCCTAGGGCTAATCTAGGATTAAATGAGTGGAAGTCTTTTGTATTATGTTATACTAAGGGGGTAAGAGCCTCATCAATAGATTGAGATATATAGGAATAGTCACACTACGTCAACGAAATGTCAATATCATGCGGCTGCTTCAAAGCCAAAATGGTGGCCGGTTGTAAAATGGTAGTTGATTTGTCGAAATAGGGAGATTATTAGAAAGGTAGTGCCAATGATAACATGTAGTCCGTGGAAGCCTGTTGCTACAAAGAATGTTGAGCCATATGTTGCGTCGGCGATAGTGAAGGGGGCTTCGAAGTACTCTATTGCTTGGAGTAGGGTAAAATAGCTGCCCAGAAGGATTGTTATGGTCAGGGCCATGGTCGCCTCTTGGCGTTTATTTTCTATGATAGAGTGGTGTGCTCAGGTAACTGTGACACCGGATGCAAGAAGTACTGCGGTATTGAGTAGTGGGACCTCGAAGGGGTTTAATGGTGTAATTCCAGTTGGGGGTCATAGACCCCCTAGTTCTGGGGCAGGGGCTAGGCTTGAGTGGTAGAAGGCCCAGAAAAAGCCAAGAAAGAAGAATACCTCAGAGGTGATGAACAGGGCTATGCCATAGCGTAGTCCGGTCTGGACTGTTTTTGTATGGTGCCCTTGGAATGTGCTTTCTCGGATAATGTCACGTCATCATTGGTATGTTGTGAAGAGTATCGTTAATAGGCCCAGGTTTATAAGAGTTTGGGTATTATAGTGAAATCAAATTGCTAGTCCCGAGGTTATTAGGAGGGCGGCCATGGCCCCTGTCAGGGGCCATGGGCTTGGGTCTACTATGTGGAAACTGTGAGCTTGGTGGGTCATTAAGTGTTTTCTTGTAGGTATAGGCTTAATAGTAGTACAAATACGTAGGCTTGGATTATTGCTACAGCAATTTCTAGTAGGGTTAATAATAATAGTAGGGTTAGTGTAAGTAGGCTGATTGAGGGTATTAAGGGAAGTAAAGCTGTTACAGCTAGGGAGATGAGGGTGATGAGTAGGTGGCCGGCTGTAAGATTAGCGGTAAGTCGTACTCCTAGGGCGAGGGGGCGAATAAAGAGGCTGACTGTTTCGATAAGGATTAGCGGGGGGATTAGTATGGGTGGGGTGCCTATTGGCAGTATGTGGGCAAGTGCTGTGGTTGGTTGGGTGCGTAGTCCTGTCAGTACAGTTATTAGTCATAGGGGTGTTGCCAAAGCCATGTTTATTGAAAGTTGTGTGGTTGGGGTGAAGGTGTACGGCAATAGGCCAGTTAAATTTATTATGGATAGAAGTAGTATTACTGTAATAAGTGGGAGTGCCCATGGGTGAGCAGTTTTATTAAGTGGGCTTAATAGTTGTTTAGTAATTAGGAGCACAAGGTGGCCTTGGATGGTGGATGTTCGATTTTGGATTATGCGAGTTTGTGTGGATATGAGTAGAGTTGGGAGGAGGAGGGCTAATAGGATTAATGGGATTCCTAGTTTTTGTGGGCTTATAAATTGACTGAATAGGTCTAATGTCATGTTCAGGTTCAGGGGTTTGGCGTGTATTTTGTGATGTTGGGCTGTGGTTGTGGGGTGTTTTTTAGTTCTGTTAAAGTTGGTTTTAGTAGGAATAGTAGAATTAGTCAGACTAGTGTAAAGATGAAAAATCAAGGAGCCGGGCTAAGCTGTGGCATGCCTTAAGGGGCTTGTAGTCCCACCTCTGGCTTAAAAGACCAGCGCTCGTGGAGCTGCTTAAGGATGTTTGTAGTATTGTTAATGATCAGTTTTCAAAGTCATTAGTTGTTGAGGCCTCTACTACGATTGGCATAAAGCTGTGGTTAGAGCCGCAAATTTCTGAGCATTGGCCGTAGAATAGGCCTGGGCGTGTGGCTGTGAAGGTTGTTTGGTTAAGTCGTCCTGGGACGGCGTCAGTTTTAATGCCTAGTGATGGGAGGGCTCAGGAGTGTAATACATCTTCTGCTGAGATTAGTATACGAGTTGGGGAGTTTGCAGGTACTACTATGTGGTGGTCTACTTCGAGAAGTCGTAGTGTTCCTGGTAGCAGGTCTTGTGTTGGTACTATGTAGGCGTCAAATATTAGATTTTCATAGTCTGTGTATTCATAGCTTCAGTATCATTGGTGTCCGATGGCTTTGATTGTTAAGTGGGGGTTATTAACTTCGTCTATGAGATATAGAATGCGTAATGATGGTAGAGCAATAAGTACTAGGATGATGGCTGGCAAGATTGTTCATACTGTCTCTACTAGTTGGGCGTCTATTGTTCCTGTATGAGTTAAGGTGGTAGTAATTATTAGGGTAATAATGTATAGAATGAATGCGCTAATTAGGAATACGACTATTATGGCGTGGTCGTGGAGGTGTAGAAGTTCTTCTATGACTGGGGAGGCTGCATCTTGAAAGCCTAGTTGGGCTTGGTGTGCCATGGGGACACAAAGGGTTCTACCTTTAATTTAGCGCTGACAGTGCTATGTATTATGTTTAAACTAGAGTCCCAAAGAGATAAGCATGTAGGTTGTAGTGTGACTAGTTTGAAACTAGGAGGAGGGGGTTCAAGTCCCTCATCTCTTGTTTGGGGTGTAGATGAGTATGGGTTCTTCATGGGTGTGGTATGGTGGTGGGCATCCATGAAGTCATTCTGAATTAGTATGCATTGGGCCTGTTATTGATGGGGTGCGCTTAGTGGCAAAGGCCTCTCAGATAATAAATGTTATAACGATGGCTCCGGCTATAGAGATTAAAGAGCCGATTGATGAGATAGTGTTTCATAGGGCGTAGGCATCAGGGTAGTCTGAGTATCGTCGTGGTATTCCTGCTAGCCCTAGGAAGTGTTGTGGGAAAAAGGTTAAGTTAACCCCAATAAACATTAACCCAAAATGAGCCTTTGTTCATGTTGGGTGTAGGGTGAATCCTGTGAATAGTGGGAATCAATGGACAAATCCGCCCATGATTGCAAATACAGCTCCTATTGATAATACATAGTGGAAGTGGGCGACTACATAATAGGTATCGTGTAGGACAATATCTAGTGAAGAGTTAGCAAGAATTACGCCAGTTAAACCTCCAACAGTGAATAGGAAAATAAAGCCCATGGCCCATAGAAGTGGGGCTTCTCATTTGATCATTCCTCCGTGCAAAGTTGCAAGTCAGCTGAACACTTTCACTCCGGTTGGGATGGCAATGATTATTGTGGCTGATGTAAAATATGCGCGTGTGTCTACGTCTATGCCAACAGTGAATATGTGGTGTGCTCAAACAATAAAACCTAGGAAGCCGATTGAAACCATGGCTCAGACTATGCCTATATAGCCAAAGGGTTCCTTTTTCCCTGCATAATAAGTAATAATGTGTGATACTATGCCGAAGCCGGGAAGAATGAGAATATACACTTCTGGGTGGCCAAAGAATCAAAATAGGTGTTGATATAGTACTGGGTCTCCTCCCCCTGCAGGGTCGAAGAAGGTGGTATTCAGATTCCGGTCTGTTAATAGCATTGTGATTCCGGCTGCAAGTACTGGTAGGGCTAGAAGTAGTAGTACTGCAGTGATTAGTACGGACCACACAAATAATGGGGTATTGTATTGTGAGAGGGATGGTGGTTTTATATTTACGCAGGTGGTAATAAAGTTAATGGCCCCTAAAATTGAGGATGCACCAGCAAGGTGTAAGGAGAAGATGACTAGGTCTACCGATGGGCCTGCGTGTGCTAGATTAGCGGCAAGAGGTGGATACACAGTTCAACCAGTACCTGCTCCGGCCTCTACTCCTGCAGAGGCTAGCAGTAGTAGAAGGGAGGGGGGGAGGAGTCAGAAGCTTATATTGTTCATTCGGGGGAATGCCATATCGGGGGCGCCCAGTATTAAAGGCACAAGTCAGTTTCCGAAGCCGCCGATTATAACTGGTATTACCATGAAGAAAATTATGACGAAGGCGTGGGCTGTTACAACAACGTTGTAGATCTGATCGTCGCCTATTAATGCGCCGGGTTGGCTGAGCTCGGCCCGGATCAAGAGGCTTAGGGCGGTGCCCACTATGCCGGCTCATGCACCGAATAGCAGATACAGGGTGCCGATGTCTTTGTGGTTGGTTGAGAAAAATCAACGAGTCAGGGTCACAGGTAGTATGGCCGAGGCCAGGTGGCGGGTTGTAGCCCCGCAGACAGAGTAATCTCTTGCTATCAAGCCCTGAAGCAGCAAAGTGCAAATTTGACGCAGCACCCTAAAGGGTGCCGGGGCTTCTCCCGTTTTTTTAGACGGGAGAAGGTAGGCTGAAGCCCGCTGGCTTGGGTGTTTAGTTGTTAACTAAGGTGTTACGGGATCGAGGCCCGTCAGTCTGGTAAGGCTTTAGCTTAATAAAAGTGTTTGAGTTGCATTCAGGAGATGTAATATAGAGTTTTACAGGCCTTCAGAAGTTAGATATGTTGTGATCTATTTGGGGCTTTGAAGGCCCCGAGTTTTAATGTTAACTTAAACTTCTAAGTGGCTAGGTATAGTAGTGGGGTTATTGGTAGGGCTAGTATTGTTAGTAGGGCTGTTGTGGGGGCAAGTGGTGTTATTGGGGTCTTGAATCGTCATTTGTATTCTGAGTTTGTTGTGTTGGGTGGAGCTGTTAGGGTTGTTAGGTAAGCCATGCGGGTGTAGAAGGCTAAGTTTGGTAGGCTGGTTAGGGCTAGTGTTGTGCTGAGGAATAGTAGTTTTATTGTTACAAGTTCTTTTAGGATTAATAGTTTTGGCATAAAGCCGGTTAGGGGTGGGAGGCCTGCTAGGGAGAGTAGGGCTAATATTGTGATTGTCAGCAGGATTGGTGAGTGGGTTCATGAGACTCCTAGGTCTAGTAGTGTTTTAGATGAAAATGTAGTTAGGGAGAGGAATATTGTTGTTGTTATGATTATATAGGTGATTAAAGTTAGTGTAGTCAGGCTGGGGTTTAGGCATAGGGCCGTAATTAACCAACCTATGTGGGAGATAGAGGAGAAGGCTATGATTTTTCGTGTTTGGGTTTGGTTTAGTCCGGTTCATCCTCCGATGAGGGCTGATGTGAGGCCTAGTATTAGTACGGTGTTTGTTGAAAGGTGGTTAATTAATAGGTAAAGCAGTGTTAGTGGGGCGATTTTTTGTCATGTTGAGATGATTAGTGCTGTGGTTATGGTGGAGCCTTGGAGGATTTCCGGGTATCAAAGATGTGCTGGGGCAATGGCAAGTTTTATTATAATGGCTAGGGTGGTGATGGTTGTGGCGGAAGGAGAGAAGGATTGTATGATGTCTCAGGAGCCTGTTTGTCAAGCGTTTATTGTGCTTGCGAGTAAAATTAATGTGGCTGCGGTGGTTTGGATAAGGAAGTATTTTGTTGCAGCTTCGGTTGTTCGTGGGTGGTTTGAGCGTATAATGATTGGTAGAATGCTTAGGGTGTTTAGTTCTAGGCTTAGTCAAGCGAGAAGTCAGTGGTTACTGGTTATGATGATAATTGTGCTTATTGTAAGGCTGGTGATGAGGGTTGTTCAGATTAGGGGGCTCATTAGTATAGGAAGGGGTGGGTACCAACATTGTCGGGGTATGGGCCCGGAAGCTTGATTAGCTGACTTTACTAGGGGTCGTATAATTTTGGAAGTACTTAAAGTTTTGGACTTTGCAGTATGGGTTCGTAGCCCATCGCCTAGGAAGTGAGAGGATTTTAACCTCTGTTGTGTACTCTATCAAAGTAGTCCTTGGGTTATTCGGGCACGCTTCCATGATTAAGTTATTGGGGGGAGCCCTGCTAGGGAAATAGGGGTGGAGATGTAAAGTAGGCATGCTGCTAGGGTGAGTGGGAGGAAGGTTTTTCATAGTAAGTGTATTAATTGGTCATATCGGAATCGTGGGTAGGAGGCTCGTGCTCATAGGAAGCCCAGGGTAAGTAATGTTGTTTTTAGTATAATGTTTATGGTAAAAAGATTTGGGGCTTGCATGGGGTTTGGAGATATAAATAGAATACACGATAATGTGTTTATTATTAGGATGTTGGCGTATTCTGCTAGGAAGAAAAGTGCGAAGGGGCCGGCTGCGTATTCTACGTTGAATCCTGATACGAGTTCTGATTCGCCTTCTGTAAGGTCGAATGGAGCTCGGTTGGTCTCGGCAATTGTAGAAATGTATCATATTATTGTTAGTGGTCAGGTGCATGTTATTAGTCAGGTGGGCTCTTGTGTGGTTAATAGAGTTTGTATTGTGAACCCACCAGTTAATATGATTGTTGAAAGGAGGATAATTCCTAGTGTTACTTCGTATGAAATGGTTTGTGCGATTGCTCGTAGTGCGCCAATTAGAGCGTATTTTGAATTGGAGGCTCATCCGGACCATAAGATTGAGTAGACTATTAAGCTAGATAGGGCGAGAATTAGTAGTAGGCCGAGGTTTATGTCTAGTAGTGGTTTTGGTATGGTTATTGGGGCTCATATAGTTAGGGCTAGCAGTAAGGCCAGGGTGGGGGTTAGGATAAATAGTAGTGGGGAGGAAAAGGTTGGGCGGACGGGTTCTTTGGTAAAGAGTTTTAGTCCGTCTGCTACTGGCTGGATGATGCCGTATGGTCCGACGATGTTTGGGCCTTTTCGGTGTTGTGCGTATCCGAGTAATTTGCGTTCTAGTAGGGTTAAGAATGCAACGGCCAGTAATACTGGGATTATTAGTGTGGCAGGGTTTAGTAGGTGGGTTATCAGTGTGGGCATGGTTGGGGAGAAGATTTGAACTTCTGCGTATGAGGGCTTAGGTCTCATGCAATTTACCTGGCTCTGCCACCCCAGCTTGGCCCTGGTTTAGGGCCGCTTTAGGGCCGCTTGTTCTTTAGTTTTATGGTCAGAGTGCTCGGGGGCGCGTGCTAGTGGTATGGGCGCTCTCTTCTTGGTCCTTTCGTACTGAAGAAGAGGGGACACAGATAGAAACCGACCTGGATTGCTCCGGTCTGAACTCAGATCACGTAGGGCGTTAGTCGTTGAACAAACGAACCTTTGGTAGGGGCTGCCCCACCTGGGTGCCCTGATCCAACATCGAGGTCGTAAGCCCCGCTTGGCGATAAGGACTCTTGAAGGGGATGGCGCTGTTATCCCTAGGGTAACTTGGTTCGGTGATCAGCGTATGCTGGGTCTGTGGTGGGTATGTTTGACATGTCTGTCTAGAATAAGTTTATTTTTGGTCGTGGAAGTTTTGTTTTATTCCGCAGTCGCCCCAACTTAAAAGTGTCACTATTGTTTATGGTGTGGTCAGTAGATGGGGGAGTTTGTTATTAGTGATGTTATTTAAAGCTCCATAGGGTCTTCTCGTCTTGTGGTGTAATGCTAGCTTTTTTACTAGGAGATCAGTTTCATTGATTAGCTGTAGGAGACAGGGTTGCTCTCAGGTGACCGTTCATACTAGTCTCTAATTAGGAGACAAGTGATTACGCTACCTTTGCACGGTTAGGATACCGCGGCCGTTTAAGAGATTCACTGGGCAGGTGTGACCTTTAATACTTGGTTGGCTAAAGGCGGTGTTTTTGGTAAACAGGTGGAGCAGGGTTAGCTGAGTTCCTTTTGCAGCTTTAAAGCTGTCTATGTGCACGCCTGTGTTGGGGTAACAGTGGTTTTGGTAAAGGGGCTTGAGTTGGTTTATAGTTCTTTCTTAGGCTGTTAATTGTCATTGGTTTGTCCGGTATGATGTATAGGAGTGCAGTAGAGGCGGTTTGTCTTATTACTAGTTTTAGCAGTGTTTCCTTTAAGTTTAATTAAAGTAGCTCGATTTGTTGTAGGGGGTTTTGATTTGATTTAGTATTTTTGTATGTGTCGCTTTGACGCGGTTTTGTTTGATGGCTGCTTGAGGGCCTACGTAGATGATGTTTAGTTTTCCTCTAATTTCGGCTGTACTCGATTACAATAAAGCTGTTCCTTTATTGTATATCTTCTAGCGGAGGGCAGGGGTAGTTGTGTTTATGGCGGTGTGGCTAGAGTTGAACTTAGATTCATTTAGTGAGCAACCAGCTATCACCAGGCTCGATAGGCGTTTCACCTCTACCTAAAAGTCTTCCCGCTCTTTTGCCACAGAGATGGGTGCATCCGTGTGATTGCTCTTAGGTAGCTCGTCTGGATTCGGGGAAGCAGGTTTTAGTTCATTTTATCTGGTGTTGGCTTGCTGAACCATGAGGCAAAAGGTACGGGGGTTAAAGCCTGCTTTTTGGTGCGTTAGTTTGGACTTTTCTTTCACTGTTTCCTTGCGGTACTGTTTGCTATTGCGTGTGGGTGCTTTTCTGTCGCAGATACTAGGCGTGGCAAATGGTTTGGTTTGGTGGGGGGAGAGGGTTTGTTGATGTGGTAGCTAGGGTTTTGGCTCAAGAAGGTTTCAGTGAACATGTTCTGGTTGTAAGCCAGATGCTTTTAGTTTAAGCTACTTCTTGTTTAGCCAAGCGCACTTTCCAGTACGCTTACCATGTTACGACTTGCCTCATCTTGAGTAGGTTGTTTGATTTATGTAGCTGTGTGGTGTTGGTTGAGGAGGGTGACGGGCGGTGTGTACGCGTCCCAGAGCAGTCTTCAATTGAATGTTCTTGTTCAGTTTACTGTTAAATCCACCTGGGGACAAAGTTTCATGTTGTTGTGGGTTTGTTCTATTGTTAGAAAATGTAGCCCATCGCTGCTCCGCCCATGAGCTACACCTTGACCTGACGTGTTTGTGGGTGCTTTTTTGCTAACTTTGGTTCTGTCACAAGGTAAGCTGGCGACGGCGGTATATAGGCTGGGGTTGCAAGGGGGAGTAAGGTGTAGCGGGGATTGTCGATTATAGGACAGGCTCCTCTAGGTTGATGTGGGACACCGTCAAGTCCTTTGAGTTTGAGTCTTGTTTGACTGTAGTTCTCTGGCGAGCAGTTTTGTAGGTGGAGTGCCTGGGTTTACGGCCAAATATAGTAGGGTATCTAATCCTAGTTTGTGTTTTGGCTTTCGTGGGGTCAAGGTTGTTTAGTATTAGAAATACGGGTGTTATTCTTGTTACATGTGCGTTTTACAGCTTTGTTTTAAATTTTTAGTTCTAAGTGTAAACTGGTACTTTAGTCACGTTTTACGCCGGGTGGCATTATTTTAGGCCCGCCGTGTAACCGCGGCGGCTGGCACGGGGTTTGCCGGCCTTGGGATAACCGTCACTAGGTCGAGCTTATAGGGTGGCTCATGGCCTAAGGTTTACCACTGCTGAGTTCCGTGGGGGTGTGGCATAGCTAGATGTCTTGGGCTACTTTTGGGTGTGCCTGATATCTGCTCCGTTGTGGGGTTTGGGCGTTGGCACTGGTGTGGGGATTCTTGCATGTGTGAGTGCGGTTGTAGATAATGTTAGGTTTAGGACCAAGACAGTGTGTCTTCGGGAAAGTGATTTCCATTTCAGCAACTTCAGGGCCGCGTTTTAAATATAGTATAAACTACAGTGACAGAGTCAAATTTTATAATGGTTAAAAATATGGTAGCGGGGCCGGATATTGGGTGGAAGGTGTTTGTAATATGTGTATATATATGTATATATATATGTATATATATGTATATATATATGTATATATATGTATATATATATGTATATATATATGTATATATGGGGTTGTGGGTGCGTTTGTAGCAGTTTAGTGCTGCTGCTGGGCCAGTTTTAGTGCAGTTAAATCTCGTTTTTGGGGTTTGGCGAGGCTACATTTAATTCACTTAAAATTGGGTCAGTGGGGGGTAAGGGGGGTTTGCCGCAGAAACGCGTGTATGTGTTTGTATGTGTTTGTATATGTTTGTATGTGTTTGTAAAGATCTGATATTTATCTGGTATTTTTGTTAATGTTTGTTTAACGTTTGTTAAAACGTTTGTTTGTAAAGATCTGATATTTATCTGGTATTTTTGTTAATGTTTGTTTAACGTTTGTTAAAACGTTTGTTTGTAAAGATCTGATATTTATCTGGTATTTTTGTTAATGTTTGTTTAACGTTTGTTAAAACGTTTGTTTGTAAAGATCTGATATTTATCTGGTATTTTTGTTAATGTTTGTTTAACGTTTGTTAAAACGTTTGTTTGTAAAGATCTGATATTTATCTGGTATTTTTGTTAATGTTTGTTTAACGTTTGTTAAAACGTTTGTTTGTAAAGATCT
>NW_026800197.1:0-39916 GCF_032191835.1 Heteronotia binoei | reverse complement strand
CGTTTTAAGGGTTAAGTAACCCTGAAGGGTAACTTAACCCTTAAAACGTTGGATTTCAGGAGAAAATTGGAATCCACTGCTGGGCGCATTTTTGGCACTCCCGGGAAAGGCAGCCCTTCTGCGACGCCCACGAGCGAAGGAATGCGACGGTCTGCAAAATTCTGTCATGTTCTGGGTTGAGTCATCCTGAAAGTTTATCTTCCTGAGAGGTATACTGTCGATAGGGAAAATTTTTGGAAGTCTTTCCGTTCTCCATTATAGCCTATGGGATTCATTGGAATGGGTTAGGGTTAGGGTTAGAGTCCAGGACACACTTATGTTCGGGTGAAAATTGGGGTTTGGTTTAGGGTTGGGTAAGATGTATTTTTGATATCACACTGAATGGTATACTCTTGATGGGGAAAATTTTTGGATGTTTTTCCATTCTCCATTAAAACCTATGGGAATCATTACAGTGAAAGGCAGCCCACGGCTAGGGGGATGGAGTGTCTCCTGTGCTCCGAAGGAGCGAAGCAATAAAACGGTCTCCAATAATCCGGCGTTTTAAGGGTTAAGTAACCCTGAAGGGTAACTTAACCCTTAAAACGTTGGATTTCAGGAGAAAATTGGAATCCACTGCTGGGCGCATTTTTGGCACTCCCGGGAAAGGCAGCCCTTCTGCGACGCCCACGAGCGAAGGAATGCGACGGTCTGCAAAATTCTGTCATGTTCTGGGTTGAGTCATCCTGAAAGTTTATCTTCCTGAGAGGTATACTGTCGATAGGGAAAATTTTTGGAAGTCTTTCCGTTCTCCATTATAGCCTATGGGATTCATTGGAATGGGTTAGGGTTAGGGTTAGAGTCCAGGACACACTTATGTTCGGGTGAAAATTGGGGTTTGGTTTAGGGTTGGGTAAGATGTATTTTTGATATCACACTGAATGGTATACTCTTGATGGGGAAGATTTTTGGATGTTTTTCCATTCTCCATTAAAACCTATGGGAATCATTACAGTGAAAGGCAGCCCACGGCTAGGGGGATGGAGTGTCTCCTGTGCTCCGAAGGAGCGAAGCAATAAAACGGTCTCCAATAATCCGGCGTTTTAAGGGTTAAGTAACCCTGAAGGGTAACTTAACCCTTAAAACGTTGGATTTCAGGAGAAAATTGGAATCCACTGCTGGGCGCATTTTTGGCACTCCCGGGAAAGGCAGCCCTTCTGCGACGCCCACGAGCGAAGGAATGCGACGGTCTGCAAAATTCTGTCATGTTCTGGGTTGAGTCATCCTGAAAGTTTATCTTCCTGAGAGGTATACTGTCGATAGGGAAAATTTTTGGAAGTCTTTCCGTTCTCCATTATAGCCTATGGGATTCATTGGAATGGGTTAGGGTTAGGGTTAGAGTCCAGGACACACTTATGTTCGGGTGAAAATTGGGGTTTGGTTTAGGGTTGGGTAAGATGTATTTTTGATATCACACTGAATGGTATACTCTTGATGGGGAAAATTTTTGGATGTTTTTCCATTCTCCATTAAAACCTATGGGAATCATTACAGTGAAAGGCAGCCCACGGCTTGGGGGATGGAGTGTCTCCTGTGCTCCGAAGGAGCGAAGCAATAAAACGGTCTCCAATAATCCGGCGTTTTAAGGGTTAAGTAACCCTGAAGGGTAACTTAACCCTTAAAACGTTGGATTTCAGGAGAAAATTGGAATCCACTGCTGGGCGCATTTTTGGCACTCCCGGGAAAGGCAGCCCTTCTGCGACGCCCACGAGCGAAGGAATGCGACGGTCTGCAAAATTCTGTCATGTTCTGGGTTGAGTCATCCTGAAAGTTTATCTTCCTGAGAGGTATACTGTCGATAGGGAAAATTTTTGGAAGTCTTTCCGTTCTCCATTATAGCCTATGGGATTCATTGGAATGGGTTAGGGTTAGGGTTAGAGTCCAGGACACACTTATGTTCGGGTGAAAATTGGGGTTTGGTTTAGGGTTGGGTAAGATGTATTTTTGATATCACACTGAATGGTATACTCTTGATGGGGAAAATTTTTGGATGTTTTTCCATTCTCCATTAAAACCTATGGGAATCATTACAGTGAAAGGCAGCCCACGGCTAGGGGGATGGAGTGTCTCCTGTGCTCCGAAGGACCGAAGCAATAAAACGGTCTCCAATAATCCGGCGTTTTAAGGGTTAAGTAACCCTGAAGGGTAACTTAACCCTTAAAACGTTGGATTTCAGGAGAAAATTGGAATCCACTGCTGGGCGCATTTTTGGCACTCCCGGGAAAGGCAGCCCTTCTGCGACGCCCACGAGCGAAGGAATGCGACGGTCTGCAAAATTCTGTCATGTTCTGGGTTGAGTCATCCTGAAAGTTTATCTTCCTGAGAGGTATACTGTCGATAGGGAAAATTTTTGGAAGTCTTTCCGTTCTCCATTATAGCCTATGGGATTCATTGGAATGGGTTAGGGTTAGGGTTAGAGTCCAGGACACACTTATGTTCGGGTGAAAATTGGGGTTTGGTTTAGGGTTGGGTAAGATGTATTTTTGATATCACACTGAATGGTATACTCTTGATGGGGAAAATTTTTGGATGTTTTTCCATTCTCCATTAAAACCTATGGGAATCATTACAGTGAAAGGCAGCCTACGGCTAGGGGGATGGAGTGTCTCCTGTGCTCCGAAGGACCGAAGCAATAAAACGGTCTCCAATAATCCGGCGTTTTAAGGGTTAAGTAACCCTGAAGGGTAACTTAACCCTTAAAACGTTGGATTTCAGGAGAAAATTGGAATCCACTGCTGGGCGCATTTTTGGCACTCCCGGGAAAGGCAGCCCTTCTGCGACGCCCACGAGCGAAGGAATGCGACGGTCTGCAAAATTCTGTCATGTTCTGGGTTGAGTCATCCTGAAAGTTTATCTTCCTGAGAGGTATACTGTCGATAGGGAAAATTTTTGGAAGTCTTTCCGTTCTCCATTATAGCCTATGGGATTCATTGGAATGGGTTAGGGTTAGGGTTAGAGTCCAGGACACACTTATGTTCGGGTGAAAATTGGGGTTTGGTTTAGGGTTGGGTAAGATGTATTTTTGATATCACACTGAATGGTATACTCTTGATGGGGAAAATTTTTGGATGTTTTTCCATTCTCCATTAAAACCTATGGGAATCATTACAGTGAAAGGCAGCCCACGGCTAGGGGGATGGAGTGTCTCCTGTGCTCCGAAGGACCGAAGCAATAAAACGGTCTCCAATAATCCGGCGTTTTAAGGGTTAAGTAACCCTGAAGGGTAACTTAACCCTTAAAACGTTGGATTTCAGGAGAAAATTGGAATCCACTGCTGGGCGCATTTTTGGCACTCCCGGGAAAGGCAGCCCTTCTGCGACGCCCACGAGCGAAGGAATGCGACGGTCTGCAAAATTCTGTCATGTTCTGGGTTGAGTCATCCTGAAAGTTTATCTTCCTGAGAGGTATACTGTCGATAGGGAAAATTTTTGGAAGTCTTTCCGTTCTCCATTATAGCCTATGGGATTCATTGGAATGGGTTAGGGTTAGGGTTAGAGTCCAGGACACACTTATGTTCGGGTGAAAATTGGGGTTTGGTTTAGGGTTGGGTAAGATGTATTTTTGATATCACACTGAATGGTATACTCTTGATGGGGAAAATTTTTGGATGTTTTTCCATTCTCCATTAAAACCTATGGGAATCATTACAGTGAAAGGCAGCCCACGGCTAGGGGGATGGAGTGTCTCCTGTGCTCCGAAGGACCGAAGCAATAAAACGGTCTCCAATAATCCGGCGTTTTAAGGGTTAAGTAACCCTGAAGGGTAACTTAACCCTTAAAACGTTGGATTTCAGGAGAAAATTGGAATCCACTGCTGGGCGCATTTTTGGCACTCCCGGGAAAGGCAGCCCTTCTGCGACGCCCACGAGCGAAGGAATGCGACGGTCTGCAAAATTCTGTCATGTTCTGGGTTGAGTCATCCTGAAAGTTTATCTTCCTGAGAGGTATACTGTCGATAGGGAAAATTTTTGGAAGTCTTTCCGTTCTCCATTATAGCCTATGGGATTCATTGGAATGGGTTAGGGTTAGAGTCCAGGACACACTTATGTTCGGGTGAAAATTGGGGTTTGGTTTAGGGTTGGGTAAGATGTATTTTTGATATCACACTGAATGGTATACTCTTGATGGGGAAAATTTTTGGATGTTTTTCCATTCTCCATTAAAACCTATGGGAATCATTACAGTGAAAGGCAGCCCACGGCTAGGGGGATGGAGTGTCTCCTGTGCTCCGAAGGACCGAAGCAATAAAACGGTCTCCAATAATCCGGCGTTTTAAGGGTTAAGTAACCCTGAAGGGTAACTTAACCCTTAAAACGTTGGATTTCAGGAGAAAATTGGAATCCACTGCTGGGCGCATTTTTGGCACTCCCGGGAAAGGCAGCCCTTCTGCGACGCCCACGAGCGAAGGAATGCGACGGTCTGCAAAATTCTGTCATGTTCTGGGTTGAGTCATCCTGAAAGTTTATCTTCCTGAGAGGTATACTGTCGATAGGGAAAATTTTTGGAAGTCTTTCCGTTCTCCATTATAGCCTATGGGATTCATTGGAATGGGTTAGGGTTAGGGTTAGAGTCCAGGACACACTTATGTTCGGGTGAAAATTGGGGTTTGGTTTAGGGTTGGGTAAGATGTATTTTTGATATCACACTGAATGGTATACTCTTGATGGGGAAAATTTTTGGATGTTTTTCCATTCTCCATTAAAACCTATGGGAATCATTACAGTGAAAGGCAGCCCACGGCTAGGGGGATGGAGTGTCTCCTGCGGTCCGAAGGACCGAAGCAATAAAACGGTCTCCAATAATCCGGCGTTTTAAGGGTTAAGTAACCCTGAAGGGTAACTTAACCCTTAAAACGTTGGATTTCAGGAGAAAATTGGAATCCACTGCTGGGCGCATTTTTGGCACTCCCGGGAAAAGCAGCCCTTCTGCGACGCCCACGAGCGAAGGAATGCGACGGTCTGCAAAATTCTGTCATGTTCTGGGTTGAGTCATCCTGAAAGTTTATCTTCCTGAGAGGTATACTGTCGATAGGGAAAATTTTTGGAAGTCTTTCCGTTCTCCATTATAGCCTATGGGATTCATTGGAATGGGTTAGGGTTAGGGTTAGAGTCCAGGACACACTTATGTTCGGGTGAAAATTGGGGTTTGGTTTAGGGTTGGGTAAGATGTATTTTTGATATCACACTGAATGGTATACTCTTGATGGGGAAAATTTTTGGATGTTTTTCCATTCTCCATTAAAACCTATGGGAATCATTACAGTGAAAGGCAGCCCACGGCTAGGGGGATGGAGTGTCTCCTGCGCTCCGAAGGACCGAAGCAATAAAACGGTCTCCAATAATCCGGCGTTTTAAGGGTTAAGTAACCCTGAAGGGTAACTTAACCCTTAAAACGTTGGATTTCAGGAGAAAATTGGAATCCACTGCTGGGCGCATTTTTGGCACTCCCGGGAAAAGCAGCCCTTCTGCGACGCCCACGAGCGAAGGAATGCGACGGTCTGCAAAATTCTGTCATGTTCTGGGTTGAGTAATCCTGAAAGTTTATCTTCCTGAGAGGTATACTGTCGATAGGGAAAATTTTTGGAAGTCTTTCCGTTCTCCATTATAGCCTATGGGATTCATTGGAATGGGTTAGGGTTAGGGTTAGAGTCCAGGACACACTTATGTTCGGGTGAAAATTGGGGTTTGGTTTAGGGTTGGGTAAGATGTATTTTTGATATCACACTGAATGGTATACTCTTGATGGGGAAAATTTTTGGATGTTTTTCCATTCTCCATTAAAACCTATGGGAATCATTACAGTGAAAGGCAGCCCACGGCTAGGGGGATGGAGTGTCTCCTGCGCTCCGAAGGACCGAAGCAATAAAACGGTCTCCAATAATCCGGCGTTTTAAGGGTTAAGTAACCCTGAAGGGTAACTTAACCCTTAAAACGTTGGATTTCAGGAGAAAATTGGAATCCACTGCTGGGCGCATTTTTGGCACTCCCGGGAAAAGCAGCCCTTCTGCGACGCCCACGAGCGAAGGAATGCGACGGTCTGCAAAATTCTGTCATGTTCTGGGTTGAGTCATCCTGAAAGTTTATCTTCCTGAGAGGTATACTGTCGATAGGGAAAATTTTTGGAAGTCTTTCCGTTCTCCATTATAGCCTATGGGATTCATTGGAATGGGTTAGGGTTAGGGTTAGAGTCCAGGACACACTTATGTTCGGGTGAAAATTGGGGTTTGGTTTAGGGTTGGGTAAGATGTATTTTTGATATCACACTGAATGGTATACTCTTGATGGGGAAAATTTTTGGATGTTTTTCCATTCTCCATTAAAACCTATGGGAATCATTACAGTGAAAGGCAGCCCACGGCTAGGGGGATGGAGTGTCTCCTGTGCTCCGAAGGAGCGAAGCAATAAAACGGTCTCCAATAATCCGGCGTTTTAAGGGTTAAGTAACCCTGAAGGGTAACTTAACCCTTAAAACGTTGGATTTCAGGAGAAAATTGGAATCCACTGCTGGGCGCATTTTTGGCACTCCCGGGAAAGGCAGCCCTTCTGCGACGCCCACGAGCGAAGGAATGCGACGGTCTGCAAAATTCTGTCATGTTCTGGGTTGAGTCATCCTGAAAGTTTATCTTCCTGAGAGGTATACTGTCGATAGGGAAAATTTTTGGAAGTCTTTCCGTTCTCCATTATAGCCTATGGGATTCATTGGAATGGGTTAGGGTTAGGGTTAGAGTCCAGGACACACTTATGTTCGGGTGAAAATTGGGGTTTGGTTTAGGGTTGGGTAAGATGTATTTTTGATATCACACTGAATGGTATACTCTTGATGGGGAAAATTTTTGGATGTTTTTCCATTCTCCATTAAAACCTATGGGAATCATTACAGTGAAAGGCAGCCCACGGCTAGGGGGATGGAGTGTCTCCTGTGCTCCGAAGGACCGAAGCAATAAAACGGTCTCCAATAATCCGGCGTTTTAAGGGTTAAGTAACCCTGAAGGGTAACTTAACCCTTAAAACGTTGGATTTCAGGAGAAAATTGGAATCCACTGCTGGGCGCATTTTTGGCACTCCCGGGAAAGGCAGCCCTTCTGCGACGCCCACGAGCGAAGGAATGCGACGGTCTGCAAAATTCTGTCATGTTCTGGGTTGAGTCATCCTGAAAGTTTATCTTCCTGAGAGGTATACTGTCGATAGGGAAAATTTTTGGAAGTCTTTCCGTTCTCCATTATAGCCTATGGGATTCATTGGAATGGGTTAGGGTTAGGGTTAGAGTCCAGGACACACTTATGTTCGGGTGAAAATTGGGGTTTGGTTTAGGGTTGGGTAAGATGTATTTTTGATATCACACTGAATGGTATACTCTTGATGGGGAAAATTTTTGGATGTTTTTCCATTCTCCATTAAAACCTATGGGAATCATTACAGTGAAAGGCAGCCCACGGCTAGGGGGATGGAGTGTCTCCTGTGCTCCGAAGGACCGAAGCAATAAAACGGTCTCCAATAATCCGGCGTTTTAAGGGTTAAGTAACCCTGAAGGGTAACTTAACCCTTAAAACGTTGGATTTCAGGAGAAAATTGGAATCCACTGCTGGGCGCATTTTTGGCACTCCCGGGAAAGGCAGCCCTTCTGCGACGCCCACGAGCGAAGGAATGCGACGGTCTGCAAAATTCTGTCATGTTCTGGGTTGAGTCATCCTGAAAGTTTATCTTCCTGAGAGGTATACTGTCGATAGGGAAAATTTTTGGAAGTCTTTCCGTTCTCCATTATAGCCTATGGGATTCATTGGAATGGGTTAGGGTTAGAGTCCAGGACACACTTATGTTCGGGTGAAAATTGGGGTTTGGTTTAGGGTTGGGTAAGATGTATTTTTGATATCACACTGAATGGTATACTCTTGATGGGGAAAATTTTTGGATGTTTTTCCATTCTCCATTAAAACCTATGGGAATCATTACAGTGAAAGGCAGCCCACGGCTAGGGGGATGGAGTGTCTCCTGCGGTCCGAAGGACCGAAGCAATAAAACGGTCTCCAATAATCCGGCGTTTTAAGGGTTAAGTAACCCTGAAGGGTAACTTAACCCTTAAAACGTTGGATTTCAGGAGAAAATTGGAATCCACTGCTGGGCGCATTTTTGGCACTCCCGGGAAAAGCAGCCCTTCTGCGACGCCCACGAGCGAAGGAATGCGACGGTCTGCAAAATTCTGTCATGTTCTGGGTTGAGTCATCCTGAAAGTTTATCTTCCTGAGAGGTATACTGTCGATAGGGAAAATTTTTGGAAGTCTTTCCGTTCTCCATTATAGCCTATGGGATTCATTGGAATGGGTTAGGGTTAGGGTTAGAGTCCAGGACACACTTATGTTCGGGTGAAAATTGGGGTTTGGTTTAGGGTTGGGTAAGATGTATTTTTGATATCACACTGAATGGTATACTCTTGATGGGGAAAATTTTTGGATGTTTTTCCATTCTCCATTAAAACCTATGGGAATCATTACAGTGAAAGGCAGCCCACGGCTAGGGGGATGGAGTGTCTCCTGTGCTCCGAAGGACCGAAGCAATAAAACGGTCTCCAATAATCCGGCGTTTTAAGGGTTAAGTAACCCTGAAGGGTAACTTAACCCTTAAAACGTTGGATTTCAGGAGAAAATTGGAATCCACTGCTGGGCGCATTTTTGGCACTCCCGGGAAAGGCAGCCCTTCTGCGACGCCCACGAGCGAAGGAATGCGACGGTCTGCAAAATTCTGTCATGTTCTGGGTTGAGTCATCCTGAAAGTTTATCTTCCTGAGAGGTATACTGTCGATAGGGAAAATTTTTGGAAGTCTTTCCGTTCTCCATTATAGCCTATGGGATTCATTGGAATGGGTTAGGGTTAGGGTTAGAGTCCAGGACACACTTATGTTCGGGTGAAAATTGGGGTTTGGTTTAGGGTTGGGTAAGATGTATTTTTGATATCACACTGAATGGTATACTCTTGATGGGGAAAATTTTTGGATGTTTTTCCATTCTCCATTAAAACCTATGGGAATCATTACAGTGAAAGGCAGCCCACGGCTAGGGGGATGGAGTGTCTCCTGCGCTCCGAAGGACCGAAGCAATAAAACGGTCTCCAATAATCCGGCGTTTTAAGGGTTAAGTAACCCTGAAGGGTAACTTAACCCTTAAAACGTTGGATTTCAGGAGAAAATTGGAATCCACTGCTGGGCGCATTTTTGGCACTCCCGGGAAAAGCAGCCCTTCTGCGACGCCCACGAGCGAAGGAATGCGACGGTCTGCAAAATTCTGTCATGTTCTGGGTTGAGTCATCCTGAAAGTTTATCTTCCTGAGAGGTATACTGTCGATAGGGAAAATTTTTGGAAGTGTTTCCGTTCTCCATTATAGCCTATGGGATTCATTGGAATGGGTTAGGGTTAGGGTTAGAGTCCAGGACACACTTATGTTCGGGTGAAAATTGGGGTTTGGTTTAGGGTTGGGTAAGATGTATTTTTGATATCACACTGAATGGTATACTCTTGATGGGGAAAATTTTTGGATGTTTTTCCATTCTCCATTAAAACCTATGGGAATCATTACAGTGAAAGGCAGCCCACGGCTAGGGGGATGGAGTGTCTCCTGTGCTCCGAAGGAGCGAAGCAATAAAACGGTCTCCAATAATCCGGCGTTTTAAGGGTTAAGTAACCCTGAAGGGTAACTTAACCCTTAAAACGTTGGATTTCAGGAGAAAATTGGAATCCACTGCTGGGCGCATTTTTGGCACTCCCGGAAAGGCAGCCCTTCTGCGACGCCCACGAGCGAAGGAATGCGACGGTCTGCAAAATTCTGTCATGTTCTGGGTTGAGTCATCCTGAAAGTTTATCTTCCTGAGAGGTATACTGTCGATAGGGAAAATTTCTGGAAGTCTTTCCGTTCTCCATTATAGCCTATGGGATTCATTGGAATGGGTTAGGGTTAGGGTTAGAGTCCAGGACACACTTATGTTCGGGTGAAAATTGGGGTTTGGTTTAGGGTTGGGTAAGATGTATTTTTGATATCACACTGAATGGTATACTCTTGATGAGGAAAATTTTTGGATGTTTTTCCATTCTCCATTAAAACCTATGGGAATCATTACAGTGAAAGGCAGCCCACGGCTTGGGGATGGAGTGTCTCCTGTGCTCCGAAGGAGCGAAGCAATAAAACGGTCTCCAATAATTCGGCGTTTTAAGGGTTAAGTAACCCTGAAGGGTAACTTAACCCTTAAAACGTTGGATTTCAGGAGAAAATTGGAATCCACTGCTGGGCGCATTTTTGGCACTCCGGGAAAGGCAGCCCTTCTGCGACGCCCACGAGCGAAGGAATGCGACGGTCTGCAAAATTCTGTCATGTTCTGGGTTGAGTCATCCTGAAAGTTTATCTTCCTGAGAGGTATACTGTCGATAGGGAAAATTTTTGGAAGTCTTTCCGTTCTCCATTATAGCCTATGGGATTCATTGGAATGGGTTAGGGTTAGGGTTAGAGTCCAGGACACACTTATGTTCGGGTGAAAATTGGGGTTTGGTTTAGGGTTGGGTAAGATGTATTTTTGATATCACACTGAATGGTATACTCTTGATGGGGAAAATTTTGGATGTTTTTCCATTCTCCATTAAAACCTATGGGAATCATTACAGTGAAAGGCAGCCCACGGCTAGGGGGATGGAGTGTCTCCTGCGCTCCGAAGGACCGAAGCAATAAAACGGTCTCCAATAATCCGGCGTTTTAAGGGTTAAGTAACCCTGAAGGGTAACTTACCCTTAAAACGTTGGATTTCAGGAGAAAATTGGAATCCACTGCTGGGCGCATTTTTGGCACTCCCGGGAAAGGCAGCCCTTCTGCGACGCCCACGAGCGAAGGAATGCGACGGTCTGCAAAATTCTGTCATGTTCTGGGTTGAGTCATCCTGAAAGTTTATCTTCCTGAGAGGTATACTGTCGATAGGGAAAATTTTTGGAAGTCTTTCCGTTCTCCATTATAGCCTATGGGATTCATTGGAATGGGTTAGGGTTAGGGTTAGAGTCCAGGACACACTTATGTTCGGGTGAAAATTGGGGTTTGGTTTAGGGTTGGGTAAGATGTATTTTTGATATCACACTGAATGGTATACTCTTGATGGGGAAAATTTTTGGATGTTTTTCCATTCTCCATTAAAACCTATGGGAATCATTACAGTGAAAGGCAGCCCACGGCTAGGGGGATGGAGTGTCTCCTGTGCTCCGAAGGACCGAAGCAATAAAACGGTCTCCAATAATCCGGCGTTTTAAGGGTTAAGTAACCCTGAAGGGTAACTTAACCCTTAAAACGTTGGATTTCAGGAGAAAATTGGAATCCACTGCTGGGCGCATTTTTGGCACTCCCGGGAAAGGCAGCCCTTCTGCGACGCCCACGAGCGAAGGAATGCGACGGTCTGCAAAATTCTGTCATGTTCTGGGTTGAGTCATCCTGAAAGTTTATCTTCCTGAGAGGTATACTGTCGATAGGGAAAATTTTTGGAAGTCTTTCCGTTCTCCATTATAGCCTATGGGATTCATTGGAATGGGTTAGGGTTAGGGTTAGAGTCCAGGACACACTTATGTTCGGGTGAAAATTGGGGTTTGGTTTAGGGTTGGGTAAGATGTATTTTTGATATCACACTGAATGGTATACTCTTGATGGGGAAAATTTTTGGATGTTTTTCCATTCTCCATTAAAACCTATGGGAATCATTACAGTGAAAGGCAGCCCACGGCTAGGGGGATGGAGTGTCTCCTGTGCTCCGAAGGACCGAAGCAATAAAACGGTCTCCAATAATCCGGCGTTTTAAAGGGTTAAGTAACCCTGAAGGGTAACTTAACCCTTAAAACGTTGGATTTCAGGAGAAAATTGGAATCCACTGCTGGGCGCATTTTTGGCACTCCCGGGAAAGGCAGCCCTTCTGCGACGCCCACGAGCGAAGGAATGCGACGGTCTGCAAAATTCTGTCATGTTCTGGGTTGAGTCATCCTGAAAGTTTATCTTCCTGAGAGGTATACTGTCGATAGGGAAAATTTTTGGAAGTCTTTCCGTTCTCCATTATAGCCTATGGGATTCATTGGAATGGGTTAGGGTTAGGGTTAGAGTCCAGGACACACTTATGTTCGGGTGAAAATTGGGGTTTGGTTTAGGGTTGGGTAAGATGTATTTTTGATATCACACTGAATGGTATACTCTTGATGGGGAAAATTTTTGGATGTTTTTCCATTCTCCATTAAAACCTATGGGAATCATTACAGTGAAAGGCAGCCACGGCTAGGGGGATGGAGTGTCTCCTGTGCTCCGAAGGACCGAAGCAATAAAACGGTCTCCAATAATCCGGCGTTTTAAGGGTTAAGTAACCCTGAAGGGTAACTTAACCCTTAAAACGTTGGATTTCAGGAGAAAATTGGAATCCACTGCTGGGCGCATTTTTGGCACTCCCGGGAAAGGCAGCCCTTCTGCGACGCACACGAGCGAAGGAATGCGACGGTCTGCAAAATTCTGTCATGTTCTGGGTTGAGTCATCCTGAAAGTTTATCTTCCTGAGAGGTATACTGTCGATAGGGAAAATTTTTGGAAGTCTTTCCGTTCTCCATTATAGCCTATGGGATTCATTGGAATGGGTTAGGGTTAGGGTTAGAGTCCAGGACACACTTATGTTCGGGTGAAAATTGGGGTTTGGTTTAGGGTTGGGTAAGATGTATTTTTGATATCACACTGAATGGTATACTCTTGATGGGGAAAATTTTTGGATGTTTTTCCATTCTCCATTAAAACCTATGGGAATCATTACAGTGAAAGGCAGCCCACGGCTAGGGGGATGGAGTGTCTCCTGCGCTCCGAAGGACCGAAGCAATAAAACGGTCTCCAATAATCCGGCGTTTTAAGGGTTAAGTAACCCTGAAGGGTAACTTAACCCTTAAAACGTTGGATTTCAGGAGAAAATTGGAATCCACTGCTGGGCGCATTTTTGGCACTCCCGGGAAAAGCAGCCCTTCTGCGACGCCCACGAGCGAAGGAATGCGACGGTCTGCAAAATTCTGTCATGTTCTGGGTTGAGTCATCCTGAAAGTTTATCTTCCTGAGAGGTATACTGTCGATAGGGAAAATTTTTGGAAGTGTTTCCGTTCTCCATTATAGCCTATGGGATTCATTGGAATGGGTTAGGGTTAGGGTTAGAGTCCAGGACACACTTATGTTCGGGTGAAAATTGGGGTTTGGTTTAGGGTTGGGTAAGATGTATTTTTGATATCACACTGAATGGTATACTCTTGATGGGGAAAATTTTTGGATGTTTTTCCATTCTCCATTAAAACCTATGGGAATCATTACAGTGAAAGGCAGCCCACGGCTAGGGGGATGGAGTGTCTCCTGTGCTCCGAAGGAGCGAAGCAATAAAACGGTCTCCAATAATCCGGCGTTTTAAGGGTTAAGTAACCCTGAAGGGTAACTTAACCCTTAAAACGTTGGATTTCAGGAGAAAATTGGAATCCACTGCTGGGCGCATTTTTGGCACTCCCGGGAAAGGCAGCCCTTCTGCGACGCCCACGAGCGAAGGAATGCGACGGTCTGCAAAATTCTGTCATGTTCTGGGTTGAGTCATCCTGAAAGTTTATCTTCCTGAGAGGTATACTGTCGATAGGGAAAATTTCTGGAAGTCTTTCCGTTCTCCATTATAGCCTATGGGATTCATTGGAATGGGTTAGGGTTAGGGTTAGAGTCCAGGACACACTTATGTTCGGGTGAAAATTGGGGTTTGGTTTAGGGTTGGGTAAGATGTATTTTTGATATCACACTGAATGGTATACTCTTGATGGGGAAAATTTTTGGATGTTTTTCCATTCTCCATTAAAACCTATGGGAATCATTACAGTGAAAGGCAGCCCACGGCTAGGGGGATGGAGTGTCTCCTGTGCTCCGAAGGACCGAAGCAATAAAACGGTCTCCAATAATCCGGCGTTTTAAGGGTTAAGTAACCCTGAAGGGTAACTTAACCCTTAAAACGTTGGATTTCAGGAGAAAATTGGAATCCACTGCTGGGCGCATTTTTGGCACTCCCGGGAAAGGCAGCCCTTCTGCGACGCCCACGAGCGAAGGAATGCGACGGTCTGCAAAATTCTGTCATGTTCTGGGTTGAGTCATCCTGAAAGTTTATCTTCCTGAGAGGTATACTGTCGATAGGGAAAATTTTTGGAAGTCTTTCCGTTCTCCATTATAGCCTATGGGATTCATTGGAATGGGTTAGGGTTAGGGTTAGAGTCCAGGACACACTTATGTTCGGGTGAAAATTGGGGTTTGGTTTAGGGTTGGGTAAGATGTATTTTTGATATCACACTGAATGGTATACTCTTGATGGGGAAAATTTTTGGATGTTTTTCCATTCTCCATTAAAACCTATGGGAATCATTACAGTGAAAGGCAGCCCACGGCTAGGGGGATGGAGTGTCTCCTGCGGTCCGAAGGACCGAAGCAATAAAACGGTCTCCAATAATCCGGCGTTTTAAGGGTTAAGTAACCCTGAAGGGTAACTTAACCCTTAAAACGTTGGATTTCAGGAGAAAATTGGAATCCACTGCTGGGCGCATTTTTGGCACTCCCGGGAAAAGCAGCCCTTCTGCGACGCCCACGAGCGAAGGAATGCGACGGTCTGCAAAATTCTGTCATGTTCTGGGTTGAGTCATCCTGAAAGTTTATCTTCCTGAGAGGTATACTGTCGATAGGGAAAATTTTTGGAAGTGTTTCCGTTCTCCATTATAGCCTATGGGATTCATTGGAATGGGTTAGGGTTAGGGTTAGAGTCCAGGACACACTTATGTTCGGGTGAAAATTGGGGTTTGGTTTAGGGTTGGGTAAGATGTATTTTTGATATCACACTGAATGGTATACTCTTGATGGGGAAAATTTTTGGATGTTTTTCCATTCTCCATTAAAAACCTATGGGAATCATTACAGTGAAAGGCAGCCCACGGCTAGGGGGATGGAGTGTCTCCTGTGCTCCGAAGGACCGAAGCAATAAAACGGTCTCCAATAATCCGGCGTTTTAAGGGTTAAGTAACCCTGAAGGGTAACTTAACCCTTAAAACGTTGGATTTCAGGAGAAAATTGGAATCCACTGCTGGGCGCATTTTTGGCACTCCCGGGAAAGGCAGCCCTTCTGCGACGCCCACGAGCGAAGGAATGCGACGGTCTGCAAAATTCTGTCATGTTCTGGGTTGAGTCATCCTGAAAGTTTATCTTCCTGAGAGGTATACTGTCGATAGGGAAAATTTTTGGAAGTCTTTCCGTTCTCCATTATAGCCTATGGGATTCATTGGAATGGGTTAGGGTTAGGGTTAGAGTCCAGGACACACTTATGTTCGGGTGAAAATTGGGGTTTGGTTTAGGGTTGGGTAAGATGTATTTTTGATATCACACTGAATGGTATACTCTTGATGGGGAAAATTTTTGGATGTTTTTCCATTCTCCATTAAAACCTATGGGAATCATTACAGTGAAAGGCAGCCCACGGCTAGGGGGATGGAGTGTCTCCTGCGGTCCGAAGGACCGAAGCAATAAAACGGTCTCCAATAATCCGGCGTTTTAAGGGTTAAGTAACCCTGAAGGGTAACTTAACCCTTAAAACGTTGGATTTCAGGAGAAAATTGGAATCCACTGCTGGGCGCATTTTTGGCACTCCCGGGAAAAGCAGCCCTTCTGCGACGCCCACGAGCGAAGGAATGCGACGGTCTGCAAAATTCTGTCATGTTCTGGGTTGAGTCATCCTGAAAGTTTATCTTCCTGAGAGGTATACTGTCGATAGGGAAAATTTTTGGAAGTGTTTCCGTTCTCCATTATAGCCTATGGGATTCATTGGAATGGGTTAGGGTTAGGGTTAGAGTCCAGGACACACTTATGTTCGGGTGAAAATTGGGGTTTGGTTTAGGGTTGGGTAAGATGTATTTTTGATATCACACTGAATGGTATACTCTTGATGGGGAAAATTTTTGGATGTTTTTCCATTCTCCATTAAAACCTATGGGAATCATTACAGTGAAAGGCAGCCCACGGCTAGGGGGATGGAGTGTCTCCTGTGCTCCGAAGGAGCGAAGCAATAAAACGGTCTCCAATAATCCGGCGTTTTAAGGGTTAAGTAACCCTGAAGGGTAACTTAACCCTTAAAACGTTGGATTTCAGGAGAAAATTGGAATCCACTGCTGGGCGCATTTTTGGCACTCCCGGGAAAGGCAGCCCTTCTGCGACGCCCACGAGCGAAGGAATGCGACGGTCTGCAAAATTCTGTCATGTTCTGGGTTGAGTCATCCTGAAAGTTTATCTTCCTGAGAGGTATACTGTCGATAGGGAAAATTTCTGGAAGTCTTTCTGTTCTCCATTATAGCCTATGGGATTCATTGGAATGGGTTAGGGTTAGGGTTAGAGTCCAGGACACACTTATGTTCGGGTGAAAATTGGGGTTTGGTTTAGGGTTGGGTAAGATGTATTTTTGATATCACACTGAATGGTATACTCTTGATGAGGAAAATTTTTGGATGTTTTTCCATTCTCCATTAAAACCTATGGGAATCATTACAGTGAAAGGCAGCCCACGGCTTGGGGGATGGAGTGTCTCCTGTGCTCCGAAGGAGCGAAGCAATAAAACGGTCTCCAATAATCCGGCGTTTTAAGGGTTAAGTAACCCTGAAGGGTAACTTAACCCTTAAAACGTTGGATTTCAGGAGAAAATTGGAATCCACTGCTGGGCGCATTTTTGGCACTCCCGGGAAAGGCAGCCCTTCTGCGACGCACACGAGCGAAGGAATGCGACGGTCTGCAAAATTCTGTCATGTTCTGGGTTGAGTCATCCTGAAAGTTTATCTTCCTGAGAGGTATACTGTCGATAGGGAAAATTTTTGGAAGTCTTTCCGTTCTCCATTATAGCCTATGGGATTCATTGGAATGGGTTAGGGTTAGGGTTAGAGTCCAGGACACACTTATGTTCGGGTGAAAATTGGGGTTTGGTTTAGGGTTGGATAAGATGTATTTTTGATATCACACTGAATGGTATACTCTTGATGGGGAAAATTTTTGGATGTTTTTCCATTCTCCATTAAAACCTATGGGAATCATTACAGTGAAAGGCAGCCCACGGCTAGGGGGATGGAGTGTCTCCTGCGCTCCGAAGGACCGAAGCAATAAAACGGTCTCCAATAATCCGGCGTTTTAAGGGTTAAGTAACCCTGAAGGGTAACTTAACCCTTAAAACGTTGGATTTCAGGAGAAAATTGGAATCCACTGCTGGGCGCATTTTTGGCACTCCCGGGAAAAGCAGCCCTTCTGCGACGCCCACGAGCGAAGGAATGCGACGGTCTGCAAAATTCTGTCATGTTCTGGGTTGAGTCATCCTGAAAGTTTATCTTCCTGAGAGGTATACTGTCGATAGGGAAAATTTTTGGAAGTGTTTCCGTTCTCCATTATAGCCTATGGGATTCATTGGAATGGGTTAGGGTTAGGGTTAGAGTCCAGGACACACTTATGTTCGGGTGAAAATTGGGGTTTGGTTTAGGGTTGGGTAAGATGTATTTTTGATATCACACTGAATGGTATACTCTTGATGGGGAAAATTTTTGGATGTTTTTCCATTCTCCATTAAAACCTATGGGAATCATTACAGTGAAAGGCAGCCCACGGCTAGGGGGATGGAGTGTCTCCTGTGCTCCGAAGGAGCGAAGCAATAAAACGGTCTCCAATAATCCGGCGTTTTAAGGGTTAAGTAACCCTGAAGGGTAACTTAACCCTTAAAACGTTGGATTTCAGGAGAAAATTGGAATCCACTGCTGGGCGCATTTTTGGCACTCCCGGGAAAGGCAGCCCTTCTGCGACGCCCACGAGCGAAGGAATGCGACGGTCTGCAAAATTCTGTCATGTTCTGGGTTGAGTCATCCTGAAAGTTTATCTTCCTGAGAGGTATACTGTCGATAGGGAAAATTTTTGGAAGTCTTTCCGTTCTCCATTATAGCCTATGGGATTCATTGGAATGGGTTAGGGTTAGGGTTAGAGTCCAGGACACACTTATGTTCGGGTGAAAATTGGGGTTTGGTTTAGGGTTGGGTAAGATGTATTTTTGATATCACACTGAATGGTATACTCTTGATGGGGAAAATTTTTGGATGTTTTTCCATTCTCCATTAAAACCTATGGGAATCATTACAGTGAAAGGCAGCCCACGGCTAGGGGGATGGAGTGTCTCCTGTGCTCCGAAGGACCGAAGCAATAAAACGGTCTCCAATAATCCGGCGTTTTAAGGGTTAAGTAACCCTGAAGGGTAACTTAACCCTTAAAACGTTGGATTTCAGGAGAAAATTGGAATCCACTGCTGGGCGCATTTTTGGCACTCCCGGGAAAGGCAGCCCTTCTGCGACGCCCACGAGCGAAGGAATGCGACGGTCTGCAAAATTCTGTCATGTTCTGGGTTGAGTCATCCTGAAAGTTTATCTTCCTGAGAGGTATACTGTCGATAGGGAAAATTTTTGGAAGTCTTTCCGTTCTCCATTATAGCCTATGGGATTCATTGGAATGGGTTAGGGTTAGGGTTAGAGTCCAGGACACACTTATGTTCGGGTGAAAATTGGGGTTTGGTTTAGGGTTGGGTAAGATGTATTTTTGATATCACACTGAATGGTATACTCTTGATGGGGAAAATTTTTGGATGTTTTTCCATTCTCCATTAAAACCTATGGGAATCATTACAGTGAAAGGCAGCCCACGGCTAGGGGGATGGAGTGTCTCCTGCGGTCCGAAGGACCGAAGCAATAAAACGGTCTCCAATAATCCGGCGTTTTAAGGGTTAAGTAACCCTGAAGGGTAACTTAACCCTTAAAACGTTGGATTTCAGGAGAAAATTGGAATCCACTGCTGGGCGCATTTTTGGCACTCCCGGGAAAAGCAGCCCTTCTGCGACGCCCACGAGCGAAGGAATGCGACGGTCTGCAAAATTCTGTCATGTTCTGGGTTGAGTCATCCTGAAAGTTTATCTTCCTGAGAGGTATACTGTCGATAGGGAAAATTTTTGGAAGTGTTTCCGTTCTCCATTATAGCCTATGGGATTCATTGGAATGGGTTAGGGTTAGGGTTAGAGTCCAGGACACACTTATGTTCGGGTGAAAATTGGGGTTTGGTTTAGGGTTGGGTAAGATGTATTTTTGATATCACACTGAATGGTATACTCTTGATGGGGAAAATTTTTGGATGTTTTTCCATTCTCCATTAAAACCTATGGGAATCATTACAGTGAAAGGCAGCCCACGGCTAGGGGGATGGAGTGTCTCCTGTGCTCCGAAGGAGCGAAGCAATAAAACGGTCTCCAATAATCCGGCGTTTTAAGGGTTAAGTAACCCTGAAGGGTAACTTAACCCTTAAAACGTTGGATTTCAGGAGAAAATTGGAATCCACTGCTGGGCGCATTTTTGGCACTCCCGGGAAAGGCAGCCCTTCTGCGACGCCCACGAGCGAAGGAATGCGACGGTCTGCAAAATTCTGTCATGTTCTGGGTTGAGTCATCCTGAAAGTTTATCTTCCTGAGAGGTATACTGTCGATAGGGAAAATTTCTGGAAGTCTTTCTGTTCTCCATTATAGCCTATGGGATTCATTGGAATGGGTTAGGGTTAGGGTTAGAGTCCAGGACACACTTATGTTCGGGTGAAAATTGGGGTTTGGTTTAGGGTTGGGTAAGATGTATTTTTGATATCACACTGAATGGTATACTCTTGATGAGGAAAATTTTTGGATGTTTTTCCATTCTCCATTAAAACCTATGGGAATCATTACAGTGAAAGGCAGCCCACGGCTTGGGGGATGGAGTGTCTCCTGTGCTCCGAAGGAGCGAAGCAATAAAACGGTCTCCAATAATCCGGCGTTTTAAGGGTTAAGTAACCCTGAAGGGTAACTTAACCCTTAAAACGTTGGATTTCAGGAGAAAATTGGAATCCACTGCTGGGCGCATTTTTGGCACTCCCGGGAAAGGCAGCCCTTCTGCGACGCACACGAGCGAAGGAATGCGACGGTCTGCAAAATTCTGTCATGTTCTGGGTTGAGTCATCCTGAAAGTTTATCTTCCTGAGAGGTATACTGTCGATAGGGAAAATTTTTGGAAGTCTTTCCGTTCTCCATTATAGCCTATGGGATTCATTGGAATGGGTTAGGGTTAGGGTTAGAGTCCAGGACACACTTATGTTCGGGTGAAAATTGGGGTTTGGTTTAGGGTTGGATAAGATGTATTTTTGATATCACACTGAATGGTATACTCTTGATGGGGAAAATTTTTGGATGTTTTTCCATTCTCCATTAAAACCTATGGGAATCATTACAGTGAAAGGCAGCCCACGGCTAGGGGGATGGAGTGTCTCCTGCGCTCCGAAGGACCGAAGCAATAAAACGGTCTCCAATAATCCGGCGTTTTAAGGGTTAAGTAACCCTGAAGGGTAACTTAACCCTTAAAACGTTGGATTTCAGGAGAAAATTGGAATCCACTGCTGGGCGCATTTTTGGCACTCCCGGGAAAAGCAGCCCTTCTGCGACGCCCACGAGCGAAGGAATGCGACGGTCTGCAAAATTCTGTCATGTTCTGGGTTGAGTCATCCTGAAAGTTTATCTTCCTGAGAGGTATACTGTCGATAGGGAAAATTTTTGGAAGTGTTTCCGTTCTCCATTATAGCCTATGGGATTCATTGGAATGGGTTAGGGTTAGGGTTAGAGTCCAGGACACACTTATGTTCGGGTGAAAATTGGGGTTTGGTTTAGGGTTGGGTAAGATGTATTTTTGATATCACACTGAATGGTATACTCTTGATGGGGAAAATTTTTGGATGTTTTTCCATTCTCCATTAAAACCTATGGGAATCATTACAGTGAAAGGCAGCCCACGGCTAGGGGGATGGAGTGTCTCCTGTGCTCCGAAGGAGCGAAGCAATAAAACGGTCTCCAATAATCCGGCGTTTTAAGGGTTAAGTAACCCTGAAGGGTAACTTAACCCTTAAAACGTTGGATTTCAGGAGAAAATTGGAATCCACTGCTGGGCGCATTTTTGGCACTCCCGGGAAAGGCAGCCCTTCTGCGACGCCCACGAGCGAAGGAATGCGACGGTCTGCAAAATTCTGTCATGTTCTGGGTTGAGTCATCCTGAAAGTTTATCTTCCTGAGAGGTATACTGTCGATAGGGAAAATTTTTGGAAGTCTTTCCGTTCTCCATTATAGCCTATGGGATTCATTGGAATGGGTTAGGGTTAGGGTTAGAGTCCAGGACACACTTATGTTCGGGTGAAAATTGGGGTTTGGTTTAGGGTTGGGTAAGATGTATTTTTGATATCACACTGAATGGTATACTCTTGATGGGGAAAATTTTTGGATGTTTTTCCATTCTCCATTAAAACCTATGGGAATCATTACAGTGAAAGGCAGCCCACGGCTAGGGGGATGGAGTGTCTCCTGTGCTCCGAAGGACCGAAGCAATAAAACGGTCTCCAATAATCCGGCGTTTTAAGGGTTAAGTAACCCTGAAGGGTAACTTAACCCTTAAAACGTTGGATTTCAGGAGAAAATTGGAATCCACTGCTGGGCGCATTTTTGGCACTCCCGGGAAAGGCAGCCCTTCTGCGACGCCCACGAGCGAAGGAATGCGACGGTCTGCAAAATTCTGTCATGTTCTGGGTTGAGTCATCCTGAAAGTTTATCTTCCTGAGAGGTATACTGTCGATAGGGAAAATTTTTGGAAGTCTTTCCGTTCTCCATTATAGCCTATGGGATTCATTGGAATGGGTTAGGGTTAGGGTTAGAGTCCAGGACACACTTATGTTCGGGTGAAAATTGGGGTTTGGTTTAGGGTTGGGTAAGATGTATTTTTGATATCACACTGAATGGTATACTCTTGATGGGGAAAATTTTTGGATGTTTTTCCATTCTCCATTAAAACCTATGGGAATCATTACAGTGAAAGGCAGCCCACGGCTAGGGGGATGGAGTGTCTCCTGTGCTCCGAAGGAGCGAAGCAATAAAACGGTCTCCAATAATCCGGCGTTTTAAGGGTTAAGTAACCCTGAAGGGTAACTTAACCCTTAAAACGTTGGATTTCAGGAGAAAATTGGAATCCACTGCTGGGCGCATTTTTGGCACTCCCGGGAAAGGCAGCCCTTCTGCGACGCCCACGAGCGAAGGAATGCGACGGTCTGCAAAATTCTGTCATGTTCTGGGTTGAGTCATCCTGAAAGTTTATCTTCCTGAGAGGTATACTGTCGATAGGGAAAATTTTTGGAAGTCTTTCCGTTCTCCATTATAGCCTATGGGATTCATTGGAATGGGTTAGGGTTAGGGTTAGAGTCCAGGACACACTTATGTTCGGGTGAAAATTGGGGTTTGGTTTATGGTTGGGTAAGATGTATTTTTGATATCACACTGAATGGTATACTCTTGATGGGGAAAATTTTTGGATGTTTTTCCATTCTCCATTAAAACCTATGGGAATCATTACAGTGAAAGGCAGCCCACGGCTAGGGGGATGGAGTGTCTCCTGTGCTCCGAAGGAGCGAAGCAATAAAACGGTCTCCAATAATCCGGCGTTTTAAGGGTTAAAACGTTGGATTTCAGGAGAAAATTGGAATCCACTGCTGGGCGCATTTTTGGCACTCCCGGGAAAGGCAGCCCTTCTGCGACGCCCACGAGCGAAGGAATGCGACGGTCTGCAAAATTCTGTCATGTTCTGGGTTGAGTCATCCTGAAAGTTTATCTTCCTGAGAGGTATACTGTCGATAGGGAAAATTTTTGGAAGTCTTTCCGTTCTCCATTATAGCCTATGGGATTCATTGGAATGGGTTAGGGTTAGGGTTAGAGTCCAGGACACACTTATGTTCGGGTGAAAATTGGGGTTTGGTTTAGGGTTGGGTAAGATGTATTTTTGATATCACACTGAATGGTATACTCTTGATGGGGAAAATTTTTGGATGTTTTTCCATTCTCCATTAAAACCTATGGGAATCATTACAGTGAAAGGCAGCCCACGGCTAGGGGGATGGAGTGTCTCCTGTGCTCCGAAGGAGCGAAGCAATAAAACGGTCTCCAATAATCCGGCGTTTTAAGGGTTAAGTAACCCTGAAGGGTAACTTAACCCTTAAAACGTTGGATTTCAGGAGAAAATTGGAATCCACTGCTGGGCGCATTTTTGGCACTCCCGGGAAAGGCAGCCCTTATGTGACGCCCACGAGCGAAGGAATGCGACGGTCTGCAAAATTCTGTCATGTTCTGGGTTGAGTCATCCTGAAAGTTTATCTTCCTGAGAGGTATACTGTCGATAGGGAAAATTTTTGGAAGTCTTTCCGTTCTCCATTATAGCCTATGGGATTCATTGGAATGGGTTAGGGTTAGGGTTAGAGTCCAGGACACACTTATGTTCGGATGAAAATTGGGGTTTGGTTTAGGGTTGGGTAAGATGTATTTTTGATATCACACTGAATGGTATACTCTTGATGGGGAAAATTTTTGGATGTTTTTCCATTCTCCATTAAAACCTATGGGAATCATTACAGTGAAAGGCAGCCCACGGCTAGGGGGATGGAGTGTCTCCTGCGCTCCGAAGGACCGAAGCAATAAAACGGTCTCCAATAATCCGGCGTTTTAAGGGTTAAGTAACCCTGAAGGGTAACTTAACCCTTAAAACGTTGGATTTCAGGAGAAAATTGGAATCCACTGCTGGGCGCATTTTTGGCACTCCCGGGAAAGGCAGCCCTTCTGCGACGCCCACGAGCGAAGGAATGCGACGGTCTGCAAAATTCTGTCATGTTCTGGGTTGAGTCATCCTGAAAGTTTATCTTCCTGAGAGATATACTGTCGATAGGGAAAATTTTTGGAAGTCTTTCCGTTCTCCATTATAGCCTATGGGATTCATTAGAATGGGTTAGGGTTAGGGTTAGAGTCCAGGACACACTTATGTTCGGGTGAAAATTGGGGTTTGGTTTAGGGTTGGGTAAGATGTATTTTTGATATCACACTGAATGGTATACCCTTGATGGGGAAAATTTTTGGATGTTTTTCCATTCTCCATTAAAACCTATGGGAATCATTACAGTGAAAGGCAGCCCACGGCTAGGGGGATGGAGTGTCTCCTGTGCTCCGAAGGACCGAAGCAATAAAACGGTCTCCAATAATCCGGCGTTTTAAGGGTTAAGTAACCCTGAAGGGTAACTTAACCCTTAAAACGTTGGATTTCAGGAGAAAATTGGAATCCACTGCTGGGCGCATTTTTGGCATTCCCGGGAAAGGCAGCGCTTCTGCGACGCCCACGAGCGAAGGAATGCGACGGTCTGCAAAATTCTGTCATGTTCTGGGTTGAGTCATCCTGAAAGTTTATCTTCCTGAGAGGTATACTGTCGATAGGGAAAATTTTTGGAAGTCTTTCCGTTCTCCATTATAGCCTATGGGATTCATTGGAATGGGTTAGGGTTAGGGTTAGAGTCCAGGACACACTTATGTTCGGGTGAAAATTGGGGTTTGGTTTATGGTTGGGTAAGATGTATTTTTGATATCACACTGAATGGTATACTCTTGATGGGGAAAATTTTTGGATGTTTTTCCATTCTCCATTAAAACCTATGGGAATCATTACAGTGAAAGGCAGCCCACGGCTAGGGGGATGGAGTGTCTCCTGTGCTCCGAAGGAGCGAAGCAATAAAACGGTCTCCAATAATCCGGCGTTTTAAGGGTTAAAACGTTGGATTTCAGGAGAAAATTGGAATCCACTGCTGGGCGCATTTTTGGCACTCCCGGGAAAGGCAGCCCTTCTGCGATGCCCACGAGCGAAGGAATGCGACGGTCTGCAAAATTCTGTCATGTTCTGGGTTGAGTCATCCTGAAAGTTTATCTTCCTGAGAGGTATACTGTCGATAGGGAAAATTTTTGGAAGTCTTTCCGTTCTCCATTATAGCCTATGGGATTCATTGGAATGGGTTAGGGTTAGGGTTAGAGTCCAGGACACACTTATGTTCGGGTGAAAATTGGGGTTTGGTTTAGGGTTGGGTAAGATGTATTTTTGATATCACACTGAATGGTATACTCTTGATGGGGAAAATTTTTGGATGTTTTTCCATTCTCCATTAAAACCTATGGGAATCATTACAGTGAAAGGCAGCCCACGGCTAGGGGGATGGAGTGTCTCCTGTGCTCCGAAGGACCGAAGCAATAAAACGGTCTCCAATAATCCGGCGTTTTAAGGGTTAAGTAACCCTGAAGGGTAACTTAACCCTTAAAACGTTGGATTTCAGGAGAAAATTGGAATCCACTGCTGGGCGCATTTTTGGCACTCCCGGGAAAGGCAGCCCTTCTGCGACGCCCACGAGCGAAGGAATGCGACGGTCTGCAAAATTCTGTCATGTTCTGGGTTGAGTCATCCTGAAAGTTTATCTTCCTGAGAGGTATACTGTCGATAGGGAAAATTTTTGGAAGTCTTTCCGTTCTCCATTATAGCCTATGGGATTCATTGGAATGGGTTAGGGTTAGGGTTAGAGTCCAGGACACACTTATGTTCGGGTGAAAATTGGGGTTTGGTTTAGGGTTGGGTAAGATGTATTTTTGATATCACACTGAATGGTATACTCTTGATGGGGAAAATTTTTGGATGTTTTTCCATTCTCCATTAAAACCTATGGGAATCATTACAGTGAAAGGCAGCCCACGGCTAGGGGGATGGAGTGTCTCCTGTGCTCCGAAGGACCGAAGCAATAAAACGGTCTCCAATAATCCGGCGTTTTAAGGGTTAAGTAACCCTGAAGGGTAACTTAACCCTTAAAACGTTGGATTTCAGGAGAAAATTGGAATCCACTGCTGGGCGCATTTTTGGCACTCCCGGGAAAGGCAGCCCTTCTGCGACGCCCACGAGCGAAGGAATGCGACGGTCTGCAAAATTCTGTCATGTTCTGGGTTGAGTCATCCTGAAAGTTTATCTTCCTGAGAGGTATACTGTCGATAGGGAAAATTTTTGGAAGTCTTTCCGTTCTCCATTATAGCCTATGGGATTCATTGGAATGGGTTAGGGTTAGGGTTAGAGTCCAGGACACACTTATGTTCGGGTGAAAATTGGGGTTTGGTTTAGGGTTGGGTAAGATGTATTTTTGATATCACACTGAATGGTATACTCTTGATGGGGAAAATTTTTGGATGTTTTTCCATTCTCCATTAAAACCTATGGGAATCATTACAGTGAAAGGCAGCCCACGGCTAGGGGGATGGAGTGTCTCCTGTGCTCCGAAGGACCGAAGCAATAAAACGGTCTCCAATAATCCGGCGTTTTAAGGGTTAAGTAACCCTGAAGGGTAACTTAACCCTTAAAACGTTGGATTTCAGGAGAAAATTGGAATCCACTGCTGGGCGCATTTTTGGCACTCCCGGGAAAGGCAGCCCTTCTGCGACGCCCACGAGCGAAGGAATGCGACGGTCTGCAAAATTCTGTCATGTTCTGGGTTGAGTCATCCTGAAAGTTTATCTTCCTGAGAGGTATACTGTCGATAGGGAAAATTTTTGGAAGTCTTTCCGTTCTCCATTATAGCCTATGGGATTCATTGGAATGGGTTAGGGTTAGGGTTAGAGTCCAGGACACACTTATGTTCGGGTGAAAATTGGGGTTTGGTTTAGGGTTGGGTAAGATGTATTTTTGATATCACACTGAATGGTATACTCTTGATGGGGAAAATTTTTGGATGTTTTTCCATTCTCCATTAAAACCTATGGGAATCATTACAGTGAAAGGCAGCCCACGGCTAGGGGGATGGAGTGTCTCCTGTGCTCCGAAGGACCAAAGCAATAAAACGGTCTCCAGTAATCCGGCGTTTTAAGGGTTAAGTAACCCTGAAGGGTAACTTAACCCTTAAAACGTTGGATTTCAGGAGAAAATTGGAATCCACTGCTGGGCGCATTTTTGGCACTCCCGGGAAAGGCAGCCCTTCTGCGACGCCCACGAGCGAAGGAATGCGACGGTCTGCAAAATTCTGTCATGTTCTGGGTTGAGTCATCCTGAAAGTTTATCTTCCTGAGAGGTATACTGTCGATAGGGAAAATTTTTGGAAGTCTTTCCGTTCTCCATTATAGCCTATGGGATTCATTGGAATGGGTTAGGGTTAGGGTTAGAGTCCAGGACACACTTATGTTCGGGTGAAAATTGGGGTTTGGTTTAGGGTTGGGTAAGATGTATTTTTGATATCACACTGAATGGTATACTCTTGATGGGGAAAATTTTTGGATGTTTTTCCATTCTCCATTAAAACCTATGGGAATCATTACAGTGAAAGGCAGCCCACGGCTAGGGGGATGGAGTGTCTCCTGTGCTCCAAAGGACCGAAGCAATAAAACGGTCTCCAATAATCCGGCGTTTTAAGGGTTAAGTAACCCTGAAGGGTAACTTAACCCTTAAAACGTTGGATTTCAGGAGAAAATTGGAATCCACTGCTGGGCGCATTTTTGGCATTCCCGGGAAAGGCAGCCCTTCTGCGACGCCCACGAGCGAAGGAATGCGACGGTCTGCAAAATTCTGTCATGTTCTGGGTTGAGTCATCCTGAAAGTTTATCTTCCTGAGAGGTATACTGTCGATAGGGAAAATTTTTGGAAGTCTTTCCGTTCTCCATTATAGCCTATGGGATTCATTGGAATGGGTTAGGGTTAGGGTTAGAGTCCAGGACACACTTATGTTCGGGTGAAAATTGGGGTTTGGTTTATGGTTGGGTAAGATGTATTTTTGATATCACACTGAATGGTATACTCTTGATGGGGAAAATTTTTGGATGTTTTTCCATTCTCCATTAAAACCTATGGGAATCATTACAGTGAAAGGCAGCCCACGGCTAGGGGGATGGAGTGTCTCCTGTGCTCCGAAGGAGCGAAGCAATAAAACGGTCTCCAATAATCCGGCGTTTTAAGGGTTAAAACGTTGGATTTCAGGAGAAAATTGGAATCCACTGCTGGGCGCATTTTTGACACTCCCGGGAAAGGCAGCCCTTCTGCGACGCCCACGAGCGAAGGAATGCGACGGTCTGCAAAATTCTGTCATGTTCTGGGTTGAGTCATCCTGAAAGTTTATCTTCCTGAGAGGTATACTGTCGATAGGGAAAATTTTTGGAAGTCTTTCCGTTCTCCATTATAGCCTATGGGATTCATTGGAATGGGTTAGGGTTAGGGTTAGAGTCCAGGACACACTTATGTTCGGGTGAAAATTGGGGTTTGGTTTAGGGTTGGGTAAGATGTATTTTTGATATCACACTGAATGGTATACTCTTGATGGGGAAAATTTTTGGATGTTTTTCCATTCTCCATTAAAACCTATGGGAATCATTACAGTGAAAGGCAGCCCACGGCTAGGGGGATGGAGTGTCTCCTGTGCTCCGAAGGACCGAAGCAATAAAACGGTCTCCAATAATCCGGCGTTTTAAGGGTTAAGTAACCCTGAAGGGTAACTTAACCCTTAAAACGTTGGATTTCAGGAGAAAATTGGAATCCACTGCTGGGCGCATTTTTGGCACTCCCGGGAAAGGCAGCCCTTCTGCGACGCCCACGAGCGAAGGAATGCGACGGTCTGCAAAATTCTGTCATGTTCTGGGTTGAGTCATCCTGAAAGTTTATCTTCCTGAGAGGTATACTGTCGATAGGGAAAATTTTTGGAAGTCTTTCCGTTCTCCATTATAGCCTATGGGATTCATTGGAATGGGTTAGGGTTAGGGTTAGAGTCCAGGACACACTTATGTTCGGGTGAAAATTGGGGTTTGGTTTAGGGTTGGGTAAGATGTATTTTTGATATCACACTGAATGGTATACTCTTGATGGGGAAAATTTTTGGATGTTTTTCCATTCTCCATTAAAACCTATGGGAATCATTACAGTGAAAGGCAGCCCACGGCTAGGGGGATGGAGTGTCTCCTGTGCTCCGAAGGAGCGAAGCAATAAAACGGTCTCCAATAATCCGGCGTTTTAAGGGTTAAAACGTTGGATTTCAGGAGAAAATTGGAATCCACTGCTGGGCGCATTTTTGGCACTCCCGGGAAAGGCAGCCCTTCTGCGATGCCCACGAGCGAAGGAATGCGACGGTCTGCAAAATTCTGTCATGTTCTGGGTTGAGTCATCCTGAAAGTTTATCTTCCTGAGAGGTATACTGTCGATAGGGAAAATTTTTGGAAGTCTTTCCGTTCTCCATTATAGCCTATGGGATTCATTGGAATGGGTTAGGGTTAGGGTTAGAGTCCAGGACACACTTATGTTCGGGTGAAAATTGGGGTTTGGTTTAGGGTTGGGTAAGATGTATTTTTGATATCACACTGAATGGTATACTCTTGATGGGGAAAATTTTTGGATGTTTTTCCATTCTCCATTAAAACCTATGGGAATCATTACAGTGAAAGGCAGCCCACGGCTAGGGGGATGGAGTGTCTCCTGTGCTCCGAAGGAGCGAAGCAATAAAACGGTCTCCAATAATCCGGCGTTTTAAGGGTTAAAACGTTGGATTTCAGGAGAAAATTGGAATCCACTGCTGGGCGCATTTTTGGCACTCCCGGGAAAGGCAGCCCTTCTGCGACGCCCACGAGCGAAGGAATGCGACGGTCTGCAAAATTCTGTCATGTTCTGGGTTGAGTCATCCTGAAAGTTTATCTTCCTGAGAGGTATACTGTCGATAGGGAAAATTTTTGGAAGTCTTTCCGTTCTCCATTATAGCCTATGGGATTCATTGGAATGGGTTAGGGTTAGGGTTAGAGTCCAGGACACACTTATGTTCGGGTGAAAATTGGGGTTTGGTTTAGGGTTGGGTAAGATGTATTTTTGATATCACACTGAATGGTATACTCTTGATGGGGAAAATTTTTGGATGTTTTTCCATTCTCCATTAAAACCTATGGGAATCATTACAGTGAAAGGCAGCCCACGGCTAGGGGGATGGAGTGTCTCCTGCGCTCCGAAGGACCGAAGCAATAAAACGGTCTCCAATAATCCGGCGTTTTAAGGGTTAAGTAACCCTGAAGGGTAACTTAACCCTTAAAACGTTGGATTTCAGGAGAAAATTGGAATCCACTGCTGGGCGCATTTTTGGCACTCCCGGGAAAGGCAGCCCTTCTGCGACGCCCACGAGCGAAGGAATGCGACGGTCTGCAAAATTCTGTCATGTTCTGGGTTGAGTCATCCTGAAAGTTTATCTTCCTGAGAGGTATACTGTCGATAGGGAAAATTTTTGGAAGTCTTTCCGTTCTCCATTATAGCCTATGGGATTCATTGGAATGGGTTAGGGTTAGGGTTAGAGTCCAGGACACACTTATGTTCGGGTGAAAATTGGGGTTTGGTTTAGGGTTGGGTAAGATGTATTTTTGATATCACACTGAATGGTATACCCTTGATGGGGAAAATTTTTGGATGTTTTTCCATTCTCCATTAAAACCTATGGGAATCATTACAGTGAAAGGCAGCCCACGGCTAGGGGGATGGAGTGTCTCCTGTGCTCCGAAGGACCGAAGCAATAAAACGGTCTCCAATAATCCGGCGTTTTAAGGGTTAAGTAACCCTGAAGGGTAACTTAACCCTTAAAACGTTGGATTTCAGGAGAAAATTGGAATCCACTGCTGGGCGCATTTTTGGCACTCCCGGGAAAGGCAGCCCTTCTGCGACGCCCACGAGCGAAGGAATGCGACGGTCTGCAAAATTCTGTCATGTTCTGGGTTGAGTCATCCTGAAAGTTTATCTTCCTGAGAGGTATACTGTCGATAGGGAAAATTTTTGGAAGTCTTTCCGTTCTCCATTATAGCCTATGGGATTCATTGGAATGGGTTAGGGTTAGGGTTAGAGTCCAGGACACACTTATGTTCGGGTGAAAATTGGGGTTTGGTTTAGGGTTGGGTAAGATGTATTTTTGATATCACACTGAATGGTATACTCTTGATGGGGAAAATTTTTGGATGTTTTTCCATTCTCCATTAAAACCTATGGGAATCATTACAGTGAAAGGCAGCCCACGGCTAGGGGGATGGAGTGTCTCCTGTGCTCCGAAGGACCGAAGCAATAAAACGGTCTCCAATAATCCGGCGTTTTAAGGGTTAAGTAACCCTGAAGGGTAACTTAACCCTTAAAACGTTGGATTTCAGGAGAAAATTGGAATCCACTGCTGGGCGCATTTTTGGCACTCCCGGGAAAGGCAGCCCTTCTGCGACGCCCACGAGCGAAGGAATGCGACGGTCTGCAAAATTCTGTCATGTTCTGGGTTGAGTCATCCTGAAAGTTTATCTTCCTGAGAGGTATACTGTCGATAGGGAAAATTTTTGGAAGTCTTTCCGTTCTCCATTATAGCCTATGGGATTCATTGGAATGGGTTAGGGTTAGGGTTAGAGTCCAGGACACACTTATGTTCGGGTGAAAATTGGGGTTTGGTTTAGGGTTGGGTAAGATGTATTTTTGATATCACACTGAATGGTATACTCTTGATGGGGAAAATTTTTGGATGTTTTTCCATTCTCCATTAAAACCTATGGGAATCATTACAGTGAAAGGCAGCCCACGGCTAGGGGGATGGAGTGTCTCCTGCGCTCCGAAGGACCGAAGCAATAAAACGGTCTCCAATAATCCGGCGTTTTAAGGGTTAAGTAACCCTGAAGGGTAACTTAACCCTTAAAACGTTGGATTTCAGGAGAAAATTGGAATCCACTGCTGGGCGCATTTTTGGCACTCCCGGGAAAGGCAGCCCTTCTGCGACGCCCACGAGCGAAGGAATGCGACGGTCTGCAAAATTCTGTCATGTTCTGGGTTGAGTCATCCTGAAAGTTTATCTTCCTGAGAGGTATACTGTCGATAGGGAAAATTTTTGGAAGTCTTTCCGTTCTCCATTATAGCCTATGGGATTCATTGGAATGGGTTAGGGTTAGGGTTAGAGTCCAGGACACACTTATGTTCGGGTGAAAATTGGGGTTTGGTTTAGGGTTGGGTAAGATGTATTTTTGATATCACACTGAATGGTATACCCTTGATGGGGAAAATTTTTGGATGTTTTTCCATTCTCCATTAAAACCTATGGGAATCATTACAGTGAAAGGCAGCCCACGGCTAGGGGGATGGAGTGTCTCCTGTGCTCCGAAGGACCGAAGCAATAAAACGGTCTCCAATAATCCGGCGTTTTAAGGGTTAAGTAACCCTGAAGGGTAACTTAACCCTTAAAACGTTGGATTTCAGGAGAAAATTGGAATCCACTGCTGGGCGCATTTTTGGCACTCCCGGGAAAGGCAGCCCTTCTGCGACGCCCACGAGCGAAGGAATGCGACGGTCTGCAAAATTCTGTCATGTTCTGGGTTGAGTCATCCTGAAAGTTTATCTTCCTGAGAGGTATACTGTCGATAGGGAAAATTTTTGGAAGTCTTTCCGTTCTCCATTATAGCCTATGGGATTCATTGGAATGGGTTAGGGTTAGGGTTAGAGTCCAGGACACACTTATGTTCGGGTGAAAATTGGGGTTTGGTTTAGGGTTGGGTAAGATGTATTTTTGATATCACACTGAATGGTATACTCTTGATGGGGAAAATTTTTGGATGTTTTTCCATTCTCCATTAAAACCTATGGGAATCATTACAGTGAAAGGCAGCCCACGGCTAGGGGGATGGAGTGTCTCCTGTGCTCCGAAGGACCGAAGCAATAAAACGGTCTCCAATAATCCGGCGTTTTAAGGGTTAAGTAACCCTGAAGGGTAACTTAACCCTTAAAACGTTGGATTTCAGGAGAAAATTGGAATCCACTGCTGGGCGCATTTTTGGCACTCCCGGGAAAGGCAGCCCTTCTGCGACGCCCACGAGCGAAGGAATGCGACGGTCTGCAAAATTCTGTCATGTTCTGGGTTGAGTCATCCTGAAAGTTTATCTTCCTGAGAGGTATACTGTCGATAGGGAAAATTTTTGGAAGTCTTTCCGTTCTCCATTATAGCCTATGGGATTCATTGGAATGGGTTAGGGTTAGGGTTAGAGTCCAGGACACACTTATGTTCGGGTGAAAATTGGGGTTTGGTTTAGGGTTGGGTAAGATGTATTTTTGATATCACACTGAATGGTATACTCTTGATGGGGAAAATTTTTGGATGTTTTTCCATTCTCCATTAAAACCTATGGGAATCATTACAGTGAAAGGCAGCCCACGGCTAGGGGGATGGAGTGTCTCCTGTGCTCCGAAGGACCGAAGCAATAAAACGGTCTCCAATAATCCGGCGTTTTAAGGGTTAAGTAACCCTGAAGGGTAACTTAACCCTTAAAACGTTGGATTTCAGGAGAAAATTGGAATCCACTGCTGGGCGCATTTTTGGCACTCCCGGGAAAGGCAGCCCTTCTGCGACGCCCACGAGCGAAGGAATGCGACGGTCTGCAAAATTCTGTCATGTTCTGGGTTGAGTCATCCTGAAAGTTTATCTTCCTGAGAGGTATACTGTCGATAGGGAAAATTTTTGGAAGTCTTTCCGTTCTCCATTATAGCCTATGGGATTCATTGGAATGGGTTAGGGTTAGGGTTAGAGTCCAGGACACACTTATGTTCGGGTGAAAATTGGGGTTTGGTTTAGGGTTGGGTAAGATGTATTTTTGATATCACACTGAATGGTATACCCTTGATGGGGAAAATTTTTGGATGTTTTTCCATTCTCCATTAAAACCTATGGGAATCATTACAGTGAAAGGCAGCCCACGGCTAGGGGGATGGAGTGTCTCCTGCGCTCCGAAGGACCGAAGCAATAAAACGGTCTCCAATAATCCGGCGTTTTAAGGGTTAAGTAACCCTGAAGGGTAACTTAACCCTTAAAACGTTGGATTTCAGGAGAAAATTGGAATCCACTGCTGGGCGCATTTTTGGCACTCCCGGGAAAGGCAGCCCTTCTGCGACGCCCACGAGCGAAGGAATGCGACGGTCTGCAAAATTCTGTCATGTTCTGGGTTGAGTCATCCTGAAAGTTTATCTTCCTGAGAGGTATACTGTCGATAGGGAAAATTTTTGGAAGTCTTTCCGTTCTCCATTATAGCCTATGGGATTCATTGGAATGGGTTAGGGTTAGGGTTAGAGTCCAGGACACACTTATGTTCGGGTGAAAATTGGGGTTTGGTTTAGGGTTGGGTAAGATGTATTTTTGATATCACACTGAATGGTATACTCTTGATGGGGAAAATTTTTGGATGTTTTTCCATTCTCCATTAAAACCTATGGGAATCATTACAGTGAAAGGCAGCCCACGGCTAGGGGGATGGAGTGTCTCCTGTGCTCCGAAGGACCGAAGCAATAAAACGGTCTCCAATAATCCGGCGTTTTAAGGGTTAAGTAACCCTGAAGGGTAACTTAACCCTTAAAACGTTGGATTTCAGGAGAAAATTGGAATCCACTGCTGGGCGCATTTTTGGCACTCCCGGGAAAGGCAGCCCTTCTGCGACGCCCACGAGCGAAGGAATGCGACGGTCTGCAAAATTCTGTCATGTTCTGGGTTGAGTCATCCTGAAAGTTTATCTTCCTGAGAGGTATACTGTCGATAGGGAAAATTTTTGGAAGTCTTTCCGTTCTCCATTATAGCCTATGGGATTCATTGGAATGGGTTAGGGTTAGGGTTAGAGTCCAGGACACACTTATGTTCGGGTGAAAATTGGGGTTTGGTTTAGGGTTGGGTAAGATGTATTTTTGATATCACACTGAATGGTATACTCTTGATGGGGAAAATTTTTGGATGTTTTTCCATTCTCCATTAAAACCTATGGGAATCATTACAGTGAAAGGCAGCCCACGGCTAGGGGGATGGAGTGTCTCCTGCGCTCCGAAGGACCGAAGCAATAAAACGGTCTCCAATAATCCGGCGTTTTAAGGGTTAAGTAACCCTGAAGGGTAACTTAACCCTTAAAACGTTGGATTTCAGGAGAAAATTGGAATCCACTGCTGGGCGCATTTTTGGCACTCCCGGGAAAGGCAGCCCTTCTGCGACGCCCACGAGCGAAGGAATGCGACGGTCTGCAAAATTCTGTCATGTTCTGGGTTGAGTCATCCTGAAAGTTTATCTTCCTGAGAGGTATACTGTCGATAGGGAAAATTTTTGGAAGTCTTTCCGTTCTCCATTATAGCCTATGGGATTCATTGGAATGGGTTAGGGTTAGGGTTAGAGTCCAGGACACACTTATGTTCGGGTGAAAATTGGGGTTTGGTTTAGGGTTGGGTAAGATGTATTTTTGATATCACACTGAATGGTATACCCTTGATGGGGAAAATTTTTGGATGTTTTTCCCTTCTCCATTAAAACCTATGGGAATCATTACAGTGAAAGGCAGCCCACGGCTAGGGGGATGGAGTGTCTCCTGCGCTCCGAAGGACCGAAGCAATAAAACGGTCTCCAATAATCCGGCGTTTTAAGGGTTAAGTAACCCTGAAGGGTAACTTAACCCTTAAAACGTTGGATTTCAGGAGAAAATTGGAATCCACTGCTGGGGGCATTTTTGGCACTCCCGGGAAAGGCAGCCCTTCTGCGACGCCCACGAGCGAAGGAATGCGACGGTCTGCAAAATTCTGTCATGTTCTGGGTTGAGTCATCCTGAAAGTTTATCTTCCTGAGAGGTATACTGTCGATAGGGAAAATTTTTGGAAGTCTTTCCGTTCTCCATTATAGCCTATGGGATTCATTGGAATGGGTTAGGGTTAGGGTTAGAGTCCAGGACACACTTATGTTCGGGTGAAAATTGGGGTTTGGTTTAGGGTTGGGTAAGATGTATTTTTGATATCACACTGAATGGTATACTCTTGATGGGGAAAATTTTTGGATGTTTTTCCCTTCTCCATTAAAACCTATGGGAATCATTACAGTGAAAGGCAGCCCACGGCTAGGGGGATGGAGTGTCTCCTGCGCTCCGAAGGACCGAAGCAATAAAACGGTCTCCAATAATCCGGCGTTTTAAGGGTTAAGTAACCCTGAAGGGTAACTTAACCCTTAAAACGTTGGATTTCAGGAGAAAATTGGAATCCACTGCTGGGCGCATTTTTGGCACTCCCGGGAAAGGCAGCCCTTCTGCGACGCCCACGAGCGAAGGAATGCGACGGTCTGCAAAATTCTGTCATGTTCTGGGTTGAGTCATCCTGAAAGTTTATCTTCCTGAGAGGTATACTGTCGATAGGGAAAATTTTTGGAAGTCTTTCCGTTCTCCATTATAGCCTATGGGATTCATTGGAATGGGTTAGGGTTAGGGTTAGAGTCCAGGACACACTTATGTTCGGGTGAAAATTGGGGTTTGGTTTAGGGTTGGGTAAGATGTATTTTTGATATCACACTGAATGGTATACTCTTGATGGGGAAAATTTTTGGATGTTTTTCCATTCTCCATTAAAACCTATGGGAATCATTACAGTGAAAGGCAGCCCACGGCTAGGGGGATGGAGTGTCTCCTGCGCTCCGAAGGACCGAAGCAATAAAACGGTCTCCAATAATCCGGCGTTTTAAGGGTTAAGTAACCCTGAAGGGTAACTTAACCCTTAAAACGTTGGATTTCAGGAGAAAATTGGAATCCACTGCTGGGCGCATTTTTGGCACTCCCGGGAAAGGCAGCCCTTCTGCGACGCCCACGAGCGAAGGAATGCGACGGTCTGCAAAATTCTGTCATGTTCTGGGTTGAGTCATCCTGAAAGTTTATCTTCCTGAGAGGTATACTGTCGATAGGGAAAATTTTTGGAAGTCTTTCCGTTCTCCATTATAGCCTATGGGATTCATTGGAATGGGTTAGGGTTAGGGTTAGAGTCCAGGACACACTTATGTTCGGGTGAAAATTGGGGTTTGGTTTAGGGTTGGGTAAGATGTATTTTTGATATCACACTGAATGGTATACTCTTGATGGGGAAAATTTTTGGATGTTTTTCCATTCTCCATTAAAACCTATGGGAATCATTACAGTGAAAGGCAGCCCACGGCTAGGGGGATGGAGTGTCTCCTGCGCTCCGAAGGACCGAAGCAATAAAACGGTCTCCAATAATCCGGCGTTTTAAGGGTTAAGTAACCCTGAAGGGTAACTTAACCCTTAAAACGTTGGATTTCAGGAGAAAATTGGAATCCACTGCTGGGCGCATTTTTGGCACTCCCGGGAAAGGCAGCCCTTCTGCGACGCCCACGAGCGAAGGAATGCGACGGTCTGCAAAATTCTGTCATGTTCTGGGTTGAGTCATCCTGAAAGTTTATCTTCCTGAGAGGTATACTGTCGATAGGGAAAATTTTTGGAAGTCTTTCCGTTCTCCATTATAGCCTATGGGATTCATTGGAATGGGTTAGGGTTAGGGTTAGAGTCCAGGACACACTTATGTTCGGGTGAAAATTGGGGTTTGGTTTAGGGTTGGGTAAGATGTATTTTTGATATCACACTGAATGGTATACCCTTGATGGGGAAAATTTTTGGATGTTTTTCCATTCTCCATTAAAACCTATGGGAATCATTACAGTGAAAGGCAGCCCACGGCTAGGGGGATGGAGTGTCTCCTGCGCTCCGAAGGACCGAAGCAATAAAACGGTCTCCAATAATCCGGCGTTTTAAGGGTTAAGTAACCCTGAAGGGTAACTTAACCCTTAAAACGTTGGATTTCAGGAGAAAATTGGAATCCACTGCTGGGCGCATTTTTGGCACTCCCGGGAAAGGCAGCCCTTCTGCGACGCCCACGAGCGAAGGAATGCGACGGTCTGCAAAATTCTGTCATGTTCTGGGTTGAGTCATCCTGAAAGTTTATCTTCCTGAGAGGTATACTGTCGATAGGGAAAATTTTTGGAAGTCTTTCCGTTCTCCATTATAGCCTATGGGATTCATTGGAATGGGTTAGGGTTAGGGTTAGAGTCCAGGACACACTTATGTTCGGGTGAAAATTGGGGTTTGGTTTAGGGTTGGGTAAGATGTATTTTTGATATCACACTGAATGGTATACTCTTGATGGGGAAAATTTTTGGATGTTTTTCCATTCTCCATTAAAACCTATGGGAATCATTACAGTGAAAGGCAGCCCACGGCTAGGGGGATGGAGTGTCTCCTGTGCTCCGAAGGAGCGAAGTAATAAAACGGTCTCCAATAATCCGGCGTTTTAAGGGTTAAAACGTTGGATTTCAGGAGAAAATTGGAATCCACTGCTGGGCGCATTTTTGGCACTCCCGGGAAAGGCAGCCCTTCTGCGATGCCCACGAGCGAAGGAATGCGACGGTCTGCAAAATTCTGTCATGTTCTGGGTTGAGTCATCCTGAAAGTTTATCTTCCTGAGAGGTATACTGTCGATAGGGAAAATTTTTGGAAGTCTTTCCGTTCTCCATTATAGCCTATGGGATTCATTGGAATGGGTTAGGGTTAGGGTTAGAGTCCAGGACACACTTATGTTCGGGTGAAAATTGGGGTTTGGTTTAGGGTTGGGTAAGATGTATTTTTGATATCACACTGAATGGTATACTCTTGATGGGGAAAATTTTTGGATGTTTTTCCATTCTCCATTAAAACCTATGGGAATCATTACAGTGAAAGGCAGCCCACGGCTAGGGGGATGGAGTGTCTCCTGCGCTCCGAAGGACCGAAGCAATAAAACGGTCTCCAATAATCCGGCGTTTTAAGGGTTAAGTAACCCTGAAGGGTAACTTAACCCTTAAAACGTTGGATTTCAGGAGAAAATTGGAATCCACTGCTGGGCGCATTTTTGGCACTCCCGGGAAAGGCAGCCCTTCTGCGACGCCCACGAGCGAAGGAATGCGACGGTCTGCAAAATTCTGTCATGTTCTGGGTTGAGTCATCCTGAAAGTTTATCTTCCTGAGAGGTATACTGTCGATAGGGAAAATTTTTGGAAGTCTTTCCGTTCTCCATTATAGCCTATGGGATTCATTGGAATGGGTTAGGGTTAGGGTTAGAGTCCAGGACACACTTATGTTCGGGTGAAAATTGGGGTTTGGTTTAGGGTTGGGTAAGATGTATTTTTGATATCACACTGAATGGTATACCCTTGATGGGGAAAATTTTTGGATGTTTTTCCATTCTCCATTAAAACCTATGGGAATCATTACAGTGAAAGGCAGCCCACGGCTAGGGGGATGGAGTGTCTCCTGTGCTCCGAAGGACCGAAGCAATAAAACGGTCTCCAATAATCCGGCGTTTTAAGGGTTAAGTAACCCTGAAGGGTAACTTAACCCTTAAAACGTTGGATTTCAGGAGAAAATTGGAATCCACTGCTGGGCGCATTTTTGGCACTCCCGGGAAAGGCAGCCCTTCTGCGACGCCCACGAGCGAAGGAATGCGACGGTCTGCAAAATTCTGTCATGTTCTGGGTTGAGTCATCCTGAAAGTTTATCTTCCTGAGAGGTATACTGTCGATAGGGAAAATTTTTGGAAGTCTTTCCGTTCTCCATTATAGCCTATGGGATTCATTGGAATGGGTTAGGGTTAGGGTTAGAGTCCAGGACACACTTATGTTCGGGTGAAAATTGGGGTTTGGTTTAGGGTTGGGTAAGATGTATTTTTGATATCACACTGAATGGTATACTCTTGATGGGGAAAATTTTTGGATGTTTTTCCATTCTCCATTAAAACCTATGGGAATCATTACAGTGAAAGGCAGCCCACGGCTAGGGGGATGGAGTGTCTCCTGTGCTCCGAAGGACCGAAGCAATAAAACGGTCTCCAATAATCCGGCGTTTTAAGGGTTAAGTAACCCTGAAGGGTAACTTAACCCTTAAAACGTTGGATTTCAGGAGAAAATTGGAATCCACTGCTGGGCGCATTTTTGGCACTCCCGGGAAAGGCAGCCCTTCTGCGACGCCCACGAGCGAAGGAATGCGACGGTCTGCAAAATTCTGTCATGTTCTGGGTTGAGTCATCCTGAAAGTTTATCTTCCTGAGAGGTATACTGTCG
>NW_026800196.1:77500-82500 GCF_032191835.1 Heteronotia binoei | reverse complement strand
AAAGAGATAGATAGGTAGATAGATAGATAGATAGATAGATAGATAGATAGATAGATAGATAGATAGATAGATAGATAGAGAGTGAGAGAGATAGTGAGAGAGAGAGAAAGAATGAAAGAAAGAAAGAAAGAGATAGGTAGAGAGAGAGAGAGAAAGAGAGAAAGAGATAGATAGATAGATAGATAGATAGATAGATAGATAGATAGATAGATAGATAGATAGATAGATAGATAGATAGATAGATAGATAGATAGATAGATAGATAGATAGACAGACAGATAGATAGATAGATAGATAGTGAGAGAGATAGTGAGAGAGAGCGAAAGAATGAAAGTAAGAAAGAAAGAAGGAGATAGGTAGGTAGATAGATAGATAGATAGATAGATAGATAGATAGATAGATAGATAGATAGATAGATAGATAGATAGATAGATAGATAGATAGATAGATAGACAGACAGATAGAGAGTTATTAAAGTACCATGTAGACTTCTTCTCAATCCGATTTCTCATATCCAGTTCCATGGTAACAGCATGGTGATCCGAGAAGGAAAATGGGCAGATTTGGGAATTCGTGACCAGGTGAAACCTTGACCTCGAAATCAGAAAGTAGTCAATCCTTGCCATACTCTGGTGGACGTGCGAGTAGTGAGTAAACCCTTTTTGGTCTTTATGCTGTTCTCTCCACACGTCTACCAAGCCTAACTCCTTCATTGCTGCTGTTAGCGCTGCCCAAGCCCTTGGGGACCTTAGATCTGACTTGGTGCTTCGATCTTTTTCATTATCTAGGACTAAGTTAAAATCTCCGCCCATAATTATCCATTCGAAATCCACTTTCATTAGAATAGAGACCACATCCTTAATAATGGCAGGATCATCCTTATTTGATCCATAAAAATTTACCAAGGCAACCTTTTGTCCATACATTAAGCCGCTTAGAACAATGTAGCGTCCCTGGGGATCAGAAATCTTCATTAAGTTACTCCAGCCCAAGCGTCCACGAATAATTATTGCGACACCGCGAGCATTCCTCTCATATCCTGAAGTGTAGACCTGGTCACCTTGGAATTTAGCCAGCAAGGAGCTTTCATTGTCCAAAATATGAGACTCTTGGATTAATACTATGTCCGCATTCCGAAGGACCTGAGTCCTTAAAACTATCGCTCTCTTCTTAGGGTCTCTGAGGCCGCGTGCATTAAGCGATGCTACTTTAACTGACATCTTAGTTCAACCTCTGGTCGTTCGGCCAGGGGCCAGAGAGCAATCCTCCTCCTCCCATACCATCTTGGCAATGCTACTGCACCCCGTGTATAAGTCCCCTCCATGGCGAACCTACGCCTTGGAGGGTAACTGCCCCCACCTATTCTTCCAACTTCCATGTTAGAATCCAGAACAAAGCAAAAAAATTTTAAAAAGGCAATCGCCCCGGGCTAAAAAAAAAAAAAAAAAAAAAACCATTAATCTACTCAAATCATAGAGATCAGTAGTCTCTCTTTGGTCTGTACTGTAACAAATTCTAGGGTCCCTAATAGACCTCTATGGGCCCATCTCCATCCTACTTAATCACCTAATACACAGACAAATTGAATCTCCTCATTCCCTTCAACATCCAGCCATGCCAGTACAAAGTTTACCCTGAAATTAACATCCTGCAAATTCCCTTGTTTCACACATCTTGCCCTCAACCCCTCCTGGCTCTTGCATTAAGCTGATATAAGGTTTGTATTCCGTTTATATGAGCTAACCAACCCTAAATAGCCTGCTTTTCCCTTTACATTCTCTTCAAGACTTGCATAACCTTGTCTTATCATTAATTAATTATCATTAATTAACAAGTATTTCTAGAATAACCATTGGGCATATATCATTGAAGGTCTCTCCTGCCTAACCTCCAGCACATGGTTGACAACCAAATCTACATAAGAAATTCAAAGAAATAATTCATCTATAGCACAGACCTAATAAACAATAATCACAAACTGAATTATTTCCCACTTGCCATCCATTAATTAATGAGTGTTGGTAAGTTACTGGGTTAAAGACTTTGCATCATTAACAACCCAGCTGGAGAGTGCATTCAGGTTTACCTTCAAAAGCATAATTGCAAACAATTGCCATGGTGGGATTCATATAAACAGATCCTCTATAAGCCTTTAAAATTACGCAGCCACCCAATTCAGAGTTGAACCCTTCTTACGTTAATCAGGACTTCATAAACGGAGGGATAATCAGGTGCCCAGGAAACTATAAATTACATTCCTTTAACCAGACCAAGCAAATAGGGTTTTACGTCACCACGTCATTAGTTATTGTCCCCCTGATATTAATACAGATCCAACATGGAAACCCCAGGCGGAATATGTCCAGGGTCCTAGCAGGTCTTGTATATAGAAGAAGCCCGATCACCTAGTCAACTTAATGCAAAGGGGGAAAAAAAGAAAAACTTTATTTTAGTGTCTTCCACCTTAGCACTTAGAAAGAAGTCTACATGGTACTTTAATAACTCACTAGTTAATGATCCAGTTTTTTGTGCGCAGATGGAAAAGGAGATTCCACAGTTCTTCCAGAGTAATGAAGGATCGGTGGACCACTACTTAACCATTTGGGAAGCATTTAAAGCAGTGATGAGAGGTCGTATAATTGCGTATGCCACAGCAAAGAAACGAGAACGAGCCCAACGGGAGGAAGAGCTAGAGATGTTAATTAAAGACCTATGGGAAAAGCACTTTCAGAATCCGTCTCCAGCCCTCTACACGGAAATTCAACAGTTAACTTTTCAGCTGAATTTGCTCAAGTCGCGCAAGTCTGAACTTATATATGCCCAGATAAAACACCAGTATTGGGAGTTCGGCGAAAGGCAGGGGAAAATATTAGCCTCAAGGTTAAAGGGCCAACAGGAAGAGAGATGGGTAACTCAGATTAGTGATGACAGGGGAGGCGTTCATGCTACACCTTCTGGAATAGCAGACCAGTTTCGCCTCTTTTACCAAGAGCTGTACAAGGGTCATGTTAAAGAGGTAGATGACAAACAGGACGCCTTTATACGTCAACTTGACTTACCACAACTGTCGGAAGAGGCTCAAAGGATCCTCTCAGCTCCCCTAAGATTGGATGAGGTAACGGCTGCATTAGAATCACTTCGACATGGTTCAGCCCCGGGGCCAGATGGGTACTCTCCGGTCTGGTATTTCCGATTCAGGGATATCTTAGCTCCTAAGTTGCTGAAGACATATCAAGCAATTTTTGACAAAGGTATGCCTTCAAAAGAATTTAATGCGGCTTGGATTACACTGATTCTTAAACCGGGGAAGCCCGCATATCTCTGTTCAAGCTATCGCCCAATATCCTTGTTAAATGTTGACAACAAGATACTGACGGCTATATTAGCACAACGCCTTCAATCAGTAATAGCTTCGGTGGTGAACAGAGCTCAAGCAGGCTTTATCAGAGGTCGCTCGGGAGCTGATAATGTTCGGTTAATTACTGACTTAATAGCCACTTATAATGAGAAGCCGGAATCTGCGTTTCTAATCTCTATTGATGCTGAGAAGGCATTTGATCGTGTGGACAGAGGGTTCCTGAGGAAGACGATGACATACCTGGGCTTTCCGGAAGAATTCCTTCGGTGGACCCAGTTGATATATCAGAATGCGACCTCGAGAATTAGAGTCAATGGAGAGCAGTCTGGAGTAGTCGATCTGGCATGCGGCACAAGACAGGGGTGTCCGCTTTCCCCACTCCTGTTCAACATCTGCATTGAGCCTCTCGCCCAGGCGGTGCGCCAAAGGACGAACATATATGGTATGAAGCACGGTCTCAGCGAATTTAAAATTCTGTTATATGCAGACGATGCCCTTTTGATGGTGACTGAGCCAGAGTCCTCTTTTCCAGCAATTATTAAGCTTACTGAAGAATTCGGCCAACTTGCAGGCTACACAGTGAATTGGGGGAAAACTGAGGTACTCCAAGTGGGCGGTAAGAAGATTCCTGAGGCAGTTGGAAGGCGGTTTAGACTTCAGGAGGACTCGATTCAATACTTAGGAATACAAATTCCCAATCGAAGTCAAAACTTAGTGGGGATGAATTTTAGAAAGCTCCTGGAGAAAACACAAGCTGACTTCACCCGATGGAAACCCATCCCATTGTCATTGTGGGGTAAAGTGAATGCCCTTAAGATGGTTACATTCCCCCGCTTCTTTTATGTTCTCCGAGGTCTCCATCAGTATATTCCGCAGAAGTGGTTTAAAAGAGTCAATACTCTAATAACAAACTTCTTGTGGGAAGGGGAAAGGCCACGACTTTCCTTGGCTAGGCTCCAGCTCCCAATTGATCAAGGTGGCTTTGGTATGCCAGACTTAAGTGTATACCATAGGGCCTATATGTTGGCAAGTGTTAGTAAGTGGAGGCAGGATGTAGGGAAGGAATCTCCAGACTGGGTGGCCCTCGAGGCTTCAACAGTGGCTCCTCCTTCTACGCTAGAGGTTTTGGGTTCGAAGCACTACCAAGGGGAAGTATTGCTTCCAGCAATTCAGGCCACCAGGCGATTATGGCAGCTAATAGGGTCCAAGCAAGGCTTTAACGCCTTCTTACATGGATCAATGACTCTTTGGGGAAACCCAGAATTGAGGATCGGAGGGTGCCAAGTGGTTTGGAAGGGTTGGATTGAAAAAGGGATAACAACTCTTGATCATCTACGAGACCCAAACAGAGAAGAATTCTGGACATTTAAGGAGCTTCAAGACAAGTATAATCTTGAATCTAACCAATGGCTACATTATTACCAAATAAAGATGGCGCTGACGCAGCTGCTGGGTCCGGATGCCTTGGCTGCCCCTGATCCACCATCCCTTTTAGCTGTATTAAGGCGGACATGGCAGCAAGATAATCCAGTGCAAGCCCTGTACACGTACTTTCGATATGGGACGCAACAACAACAGTTAATTGAAGAATTACGGGTAAAATGGGCAGATGAACTGAACCTTAGTATTCTACCATTCCAAT
>NW_026800195.1:0-63864 GCF_032191835.1 Heteronotia binoei | reverse complement strand
CCCAACCCACAGAGAGGAGACCGCCAGGGGGATCCCTGCTCCCCAAAGAGCCTGTCACTATGCAGTGCACTGATGTCAACCGGAAATGACATATTGCACAGGGCATGTCATGCAGGACACTCTAGGAATTTGCTGTAAACTCTATGGTTTCCCGCAGGGACACTCTAGCAATTTGGGGGAAATGCTATGGTGCCACAGAGTTATCCCCCAAATTGCTAGAGCGTCCCTGCACAAAACCATGGAGTTTCCAGCAAATTCCTCCATCTTCAAGTTCTTGAAAGGCTGTCATATAGAGGATGGTGCAGAGTTGTTTTCTGCTGCCCCAGAACCAATGGGTTGACATTAAATCAAAAAAGAGTTTTCAGCTAAACATTAGAAAGAATTTCCTGACAAAGCGGTTCCTAGGTGGAGGGAACAGGTTTATTTATTTTATTTTATTATTTTTTTATTTATAACCCACTCTTCCCTTAACAGGCTCTGGGCAGGTAACAATTGTCAATAAATACAGAGTTAAAATGAATTCATATAGTAAAAAAATAGATATATAATATCTTAAAATCCAAACTCAGATTCCGCAGATGGTGATATCAGATTACATCCATCCTCAGGAGGTGGTGGGCTCTCCTTCTTTGGAGGTTTTTAAACAGAGGCTAGATGGCCATCTGACAGCAATGCCGATTCTGTGAACTTAGGCAGAACTTAGAGGGAGGTATTTGTGAGTTTCCTGCATTGTTCAGGTTAGACTAGATGACCCTGGAGGTCTCTTCCAACTCTTATGATTCTATCCACTTCTGGTCAAAGCCCATCCTTTTGGGGCTCTCATCACCTCACAGTCCATTCCCACTGGTTACTGCTTCTTGGATTATTCACATGAGTGATCCCACCTTATAAAGTCTCATTTGAAGAATGGGATGATATCAATCAACTCTGTAGCCAGTATCCTTGGGTCACTGATGATGTCAGTGAGGGCAATTGAGAGTATGTGAGGGCAATTTAAACGCCTAAGTAACTAATTCCCCAAATACTGAAATACTTTGGCCACCAAATGAGAAGGGAGAACCCATTGGAGAAGACCCTGATGCTGGGAAAGACAGAAGGCAAAAGAAGAAGGGGATGGCAAAAGATGAGGCGGCTGGACAGCGTTACTTGATGTAACAAACACAAATTTGAGCAGACTTCAGAGGATGGTGGAAGACAGGAGGGCCTGGCGTGACTTGGTCGCAAAGAGTCAGACTCGACTGTGCGACTGAACAACAGCCAAAACTATTTCCCCCAGGGGTGTCAAAAACAGGCCAGAAAAGAAAGTGTTGTATTGCACAGCTGCATACAAGAAAGAGACTTGTTGAGATCTACTTTAGAAAGGCACATTAAATGATGGTGTAGCTTAGGTCACTGATGATGTAAGTGAGGGCAAATTTCAGTGAGAGCAAGTGAAGGCAATTTAAATCACTAAGTAGCCATTTTCCCAAAGACAGTTGAAAACAGACTGGAAAGGGCAGAATTACATTGCACAACTACATACAAGGAAAAGACCTGCTGTGGTCTACTGCTATAAACAGCCAACAGCCCACACCAAATTGTACCACTGGAGAATGGGCAAGATTGACTGAAGGCCCAGGCTTATTAAGGCAACCCAAATGACAGTTTGGTTTGAGGTCCTTGTGCGGTTTCTATCTGCCCACATTCTGATGAGATTAAAAATGCATCTCAGCTCGGAGTGAAGACTCTCCTTAGCGCCAGCAGCAGCGTCTCCAGCTACTCAATTAAGAAATAAGGAATGACAGGTGTCTTCCCTGGCCTTGACATGCCTCAGGTACAACATGAGGTAGAGAAAGGAGAGCCAAGTGATACCAGATCCCTTGAGAAGCACTGCCGTCATCACTGTTATCATATATACTCTTTATAAAATGCATTTCAGCCGGTCAAAGCACTTGTGTTTATTGCAATAGGGGATAGACCTGAAACTATTGAACAGGGCTGTACATGCTGCCGCCGCTGAAATGACAGTCCATGTTGGGGGTCATGCAGGGCTTTTTTTGTAGCAGGACCTCCTTTGCATATTAGTCCCCACCCCCCTGATGTAGCCAATCCTCCAAGAGCTTACAGGGCTCTTAGTACAGGATCTACTATAAGCGCCAGGAGGATTGGCTATATCAGGGGGGTGCAGCCTAATATACGAAACAGTTCCTGCTACAAAAAAAAAAAAGCCCTGGGGTCATGTTAAATTTCTCATCCCTGCTGTTTTGTCTCAGAAATCTTGATTTCCGGCTTCCGATTTTGGGTCATGGAGGATTGAGCTGTTTCTCAGGAGAGGAACAGACCAGAGCCTCTGCTCTGGGCAGAGAAGGCGATCCTAACACCTGCTGCCTACTTCTCCCAGGCAGGGAGAAGCCCAAGACATGCATATAAAATTCTGAAGGGATTTACTTTGGCTGACGAGGAATTCCAGGGGGGTTCCTTTTTGGCCTTGAAGAGTCCCTGGAGAAGGATTGCATTCCAACGTCTACAGACGACTTCTGGGGTCATTAAATTGACTTAAATTCACCAGTACTAACTTTTTAATAATAGATGATGAATATTATTACAATATATTGTGGAATAATAAAAAATTGGTTTAAACACAAGAAATCTCGATTTCCAATTTGCTTCCCCCTTGGTCAAATCACACGATTCTTTGTTTTTCAACCATTTCCCATTTTCTCATGCCCAGGTTTCCCCCCCTCTCCCCCCCCCCCCCAGTAATATCTATTTATCTCTTTGTGACGGCCATGTCCCACTTTTCCAACAACATTCCCAATCAAAATTGCCCAAATGCAGGGATGGAATTCTAGCAGGAGCTCCTTTGCATATTAGGCCATACACCTCTGATGTAGCCAATCCTCCAAGAGCTTACAAAAAAGAGCCTTGTAAGGTGGAATTCTAGCAGGAGCTCCTTTGCATAATAGGCCACACATCCCTGAGGTAGCCAATCCTCCAAGAGCTTACAAAAAAAGAGCCTTCTAAGCTCTTGGAGGATTGGCTACATCCGGATCTCCTGCTAGAATTCCACCCCTGCCCAAATGAATGCAACTGAATTGGTGCAATATTGAAACCTTGAAAATATTGAATACTGAAACCTTGAAAACTCCCTCCACCCTACAGGGATGAAAATTGACGGTTCAAACTCCCCTTCTGGGCAGGGAGGGATGAAGATGACTGAGAGGTGACACGATCACCATCTTCAAGTACTTGGAGGGCTGCCATGTAGAGGATGGCGCAGAGTTGTTTTCTGTGGCCCCAGAAGGTCGGATCAGAACCAACAGGTTGAAATTGAATCAAAAGAGTTTATGGCTCAATATAAGGAAGAATTTCCTGACCATTACAGCTGCTCCTCAGTGGAACTTCCAGCACTAAGCTTGGGAGGTGGTGGGCTCTCCTTCCCTGGAGGTGTTCACACTTAGATGGCCATCTGACAGCAATGCCAATTCTGTGAAGGAGAAGGAGGGCAGGAAGTGCTTAGTTCTTGTAGGTCTTTCTTAAGAACATAAGAGAAGCCATATTAGATCAGGCCAGTGGCCCATCCAGTCCAACATTCTGTGTCACACAGTGGCAAAAAACAAACAAACAGGTGCCATCAGGAGGTGCATCAGTGGGGCCAAGACACTAGAAGCCCTCCAACTGTTGACATTCCCAAGCACCAAGAATACAGAGCATCACTGCCCCAGAGTGTTACAATACACTGTGGTTAATAGCCACTGATGGACCTCTGCTCCATATGTTTATCCAATCCCCTCTTGAAGTTGTCTATGCTTGTAACCACCAGCACCTCCTGTGGCAGTGAATTCTTACACACCCAGGAGTCACTGGGGTGTGTGGGGGAAGATATTTGTGAATTTCCTTCTTCAGATACTGATGTTACAGCATAGTGTAACTTTTGGCTGAAAAGTACAGTAAAAATACAACCAATCTCTCTCCCTCTCCCCCCCCCCCTCCTTATAAATGTATTGATCTTACCTATATTGAAGCTGACTTTGCACACAAAAAAATCCTTGCTGATGTATTCTGTTGATATTTTTTCAAGAGCATTTCAAGGGCTTGCCTTTGATTTCTCACAACCCAAGATCCCTCCTTCGGTATTTCTCCTTCATGCTTTACCAAAATTATGGGAACGTGCATGGAATCTGGCACAATGTTGGGGATGGGACCTTAGCTTTGAAATGTCAAGGATTCGCTTCTGTTATTCTGTGATGCTCAGAGCCCCTGAAGAACAGTTGCTCATCTAGTCCAAACTCTTGCAGCTTTTTTCCTACTTCAATCGTTTCACCTGAGAAGTATTTCTTTTTTTAATTCACTTTGAATTAGACTCTGGTTAAAACCGCAGCGCAGCCTGAAGATGAGCTATCCCATCTCAGCTTACTCCTCTGATCTTGTTAACATTAACACATGGAATTCACTGCCACAGGAGGTGGTGACGGCTGCCAGCATAGACAGCTTCAAGAGCGGATTGGATAAACATCTGGAGCAGAGGTCCATCAGTGGGTATTAGCCACAGCATATTGATGGAACTCTCTGTCTCGGGCAAATGATGCTCTGGATTATTGGTGCTTGGGGGGGGGGCAACACAGGGAGGACTTCTAGTGTCCTGGCCCAATGATGGACCTCCTGATGGCACCTGGGTTTTTTTGTGTTTTAAACAATTTTATTGATAACATATGGTAACAATTTCCGTTAATAACTTCTTTTCATCTATCCCATATGCTTCTTTCTAATCACCACTCCCCCCGTTACTTGACCCCCGCCAGTGTTATTTACTTAAAATACTAACATTAAAAGGTACCGTTAATTACTAAGAACTAAAATTAATATTCTTCTTTCTTCTAAAGTTTAATCATTATCAAAAATTGTCCAAAGTCCTTTTACTTTCCACTCGTCTCCTACATAATTTCTACATTTTTTCCACTCCCTTTTAAAATCTTCTAAATCATAGTCTCTTAAAGTTCTTGTTAATTTGTCCATCATGTCATAACTTTTACAATCCAATCCCATTTTTCTGGTATTTTTTCTTGCTTCCATAACTGCGCATATAGTGTCCTAGCAGCTGAAACCAAGTACCAAATTATAGTTCTATCTTCTTTTGGAAATTTTTCCATTTGTAATCCCAACGGAAAAGTCTCTGCAGCTTTCTTGAATTCATATCCCAAGATCCTAGAAATTTCTTGTTGGATCATCTGCCAATACTTTTTCGCTCTTTCACAAGTCCACCACATATGGTAGAAAGAACCTTCATGTTTTTTGCATTTCTAACATATGTCTGGCATCTTGTTATTCATTTTTGCCAATTTTTTAGGAGTCATATACCATCTATACATCATTTTAAAACAGTTCTCTTTAATACTCTGACATGTTGAAAGCTTCATAGAGTTCTTCCATAAATATTCCCATGTATCCATCTCTCTCTCTCTCTCGGCTTGGCTTCGCGAACGAAGATTTAAGAAGGGTGCAATAGTCCACGTCTGCTGCAGGCTCACTGGTGGCTGACAAGACCAATGCGGGACAGGCAGGTCCGGCCACAGTGGCTGCAGGGAAAAGTCTGATTTAGGGTTGGTGCTGTAGCAGTGCGATTCTTCCTCAATCTCCTTTTGTCCTCAAGACCAGCTATGTGTGCGTTCTCAAAAGAAGAGACAGCCTGGTGGATGGTGTGCCTCCATGCTTTGCGATCTGAGGCTAGGTCAGACCACTGGTGATGGTTGATGCGACAGGTGCCAAGGGATTTCTTCAAGGAGTCCTTGTACCTCTTCTTTGGTGCCCCTCTATTTCGATGGCCGGTGGAGAGTTCGCCATACAGGGCAATCTTGGGAAGGCGGTGGTTTTCCATCCTGGAAATATGCCCTGCCCAGCGCAGCTGCGTCTTCAACAGCAGTGCCTCGATGCTGGTAACCTCCGCCCGCTTGAGGACTTCAGTGTTGGTCACAAAGTCACTCCAGTGGATGTTGAGGATGGTGCGAAGGCAGCGCTGATGAAAGCGCTCAAGGAGTCGCAGGTGATGATGGTATAAAACCCACGATTCAGAGCCGTAGATGAGGGTTGTCATCACAACCGCTTTGTAAACATTGATCTTTGTGCCTTTTTTCAGATGCTTGTTGCTCCACACTCTTTTGTGCAGTCGGTTTGCCTTTGCCAGCCTGTTGTCAATCTCCTTGTCGATCTTAGCATCTGAGGAGATGATGCACCCCAGGTAGCTGAACTGCTGGACTGTCTTCAGAACTGATTCACCCACAGTGATGCAGGGAGGGTGATAATCTTCCTGGGGTGCAGGCTGGTGGAGAACTTCTGTCTTCTTCAGACTAACTTCTAGGCCGAATAGCTTGGCAGCCTCTGCAAAGCAGGACGTCATATGCTGCAGAGCTGATACCGAGTGGGAGACGAGTGCAGCACCATCAGCAAACAGTAGCTCTCGGATGAGTTTTTCCATTGTCTTGGAGTGGGCCTTTAGTCGCCTCAGGTTGAACAGGCTGCCATCGGTGCGATAGCGGATGTATACACCATCGTCATCATCTAGATCTACTGCGGCTCTTTGAAGCATCATGCTAAAGAAGATCGTAAAGAGAGTTGGCGCGAGAACGCAGCCTTGCTTTACACCTGTGCCTATTGGGAAGGTCTCCGAGAGGTCGTTGCAGTGTCTGACTTGGCCTCGCTGGTCTTCATGTAGCTGGATGATCATGCTGAGGAACCTTGGGGGACATCCTAAACGTTCCAAGATTTGCCACAGGCCTTTCCTGCTAACGGTATCGAAAGCTTTGGTAAGGTCGACAAAAGTCACATACAGAGCCTTGTTCTGTTCCCTGCATTTCTCTTGGAGCTGCCTGAGAACAAATACCATGTCGGTGGTGCTCCTGTTAGCTCTGAAGCCGCACTGGCTCTCTGGGAGGAGTTCTTCTGCAATGGCGGGCACCAGTCTGTTCAGGAGTATTCTGGCAAGGATTTTGCCTGCGATGGAGAGCAGGGTTATCCCCCGGTAGTTGGAGCAGTCTGACTTTCCCCCTTTGTTCTTGTATAGGGTGATGATGATTGCATCGCGAAAGTCCTGTGGTAATTTGCCTTGTTCCCAGCAGGTGACAAGTACTTTGTGAAGTGAGCTATGTAGTACTGTGCCCCCATGCTTCCAGATCTCTGGTGGAATTCCATCAACTCCTGCTGCCTTGCCACTTTTCAGTTGCTTGATGGCTTTAACAGTCTCTTCTAGAGTGGGGATCTCATCCAACTCTGTTTTCACTGGTTGAAGTGGGGTGAGGTGAATTGCTGAATCTTGAACTACGCGGTTGGCACTGAAGAGAACCTGAAAATACTCCGACCACCGGTTCAATATGGATGCCTTGTCTGTGAGGAGCACTTGGCCGTCTGCACTACGCAAGGGACTCTGAGTCTGATATGAAGGACCATATACTGCCTTCAGGGCTTCGTAGAACCCTCTTAAATCACCAGTGTCTGCACACAGCTGGGTTCTCTCAGCAAGCTTGGTCCACCACTCGTTCTGAATGTCTCGAAGCTTGCACTGGAGGTTGCTACATACAGCGCGAAAGGTTGCTTTTTTCCCAGGACAGGAGGGCTGAGCAAGATGTGCTTGGTAGGCAGATCTCTTCTTCGCCAGTAAATCTTGGATCTCTTGATTGTTCTCATCAAACCAGTCCTTGTTCTTCCTTGTGGAGAACCCGAGGACTTCTTCAGAGATCTGCAGGATGGTAGTTTTTAGGTGTTCCCAGAGTGCTTCTGGAGAAGGGTCTGTGGGGCAACTGGGGTCCTCAATTCTTGACTGGAGTTTTGCCTGGAAGGCAGCTTTAATTTCGGCTGACTGGAGACTGCCAACCTGAAACTCCATCAGAGGTCCATCAGTGGCTATTAGCCACAGGGTGTATATGTGTGTGCATACACACACACACACACACACACATATATATATATATATAATTTTTTTTGGCCACTGTGTGTCACAGAGTGTTTGACTGGATGGGCCATTGGCCTGATCTAACATGGCTTCTCTTATGTTCTTAATACATTCTAAATGAAATTCACAAATATACTAAACATGAAGTTTCAGATAACAAAATCTGTCTCTTCTAACTTTATTTCTCAAGATACAGGGTGACTCTTCTCTGGAGTTGGGCCCCAGCAGTAGCCCGATCTCTCCATTCTATCTTATGGGCCCATACGATAGAATTGGTTATCTGTGGGGGGGGGGGGCATGTAAGTAGTTATCCTTGCCTAGTGTGCCAAACTTGGCCCTGAATAGTAGTATAACAGCAAAGCCTTGAGGAATTAATAGATCCCCATGATAGGAAAGGAAAGGAAAGGTCCCCTGTGCAAGCACCAGTCGTTTCCGACTCTGGGGTGATGTTGCTTTCACAACGTTTTCACGGCAGACTTTTTACGGGGTGGTTTGCCATTGCCTTCCCCATTCATCTACGCTTGCCCCCCAGCAAGCTGGGGACTCATTTTACCAACCTCGGAAGGATGGAAGGCTGAGTCAACCTCGAGCATCCCCATGATAACCACCCTGTAAAAAGTCTCCTATGAAAACGTTGCAATGCAACGTCACCCCAGTCAGAAGCAACTGGTGCTTGCACGAGGGACTACCTTTACCTTTGTGATCCATCAAAGTAGGCCTTCCCCTTTCCATGCATGGTTATAGAATATTGATCTGTCTTAGTGGTTACACATGTTGAACAGAAGTTAGAACTCCTTCTATCCCCCTCCCACATCAGATTTAATTATATTTTAAACACAGTTCAGGCTGTGGATTGTTATATTTGTGGGACATCTCCTATCCTTTTATAAATGCGACTGTTCTACTTAGGGTTGCCAAGTCCAATTCAAGAAATATCTGGGGACTTTGGGGGTGGAGCCAGGAGACTTTGGGGGTGGACCAGGAGACATTGGGGCGGAGCCAGGAACAAGAGTGTGACAAGCATAACTGAACTCCAAGAGAGTTCTGGCCATCACATTTAAAGGGACAGCACACCTTTTTAAATGTCTTCCTTCCATAGGAAATAATGAAGGATAAGGGCACCTTCTTTTGGGGCTCATAGAATTGGACCCCCTGGTCCAATCGTTTTGAAATTTGGGGGATACTTTGGGGAGAGGCACTAGATACTATATTGAAAATTTGGTGCCTCTACCTCAAAAAACAGCTCCCCCAGAGCCCCCGAAACCTCCAGATCAATTCCCCATTATACCCTATGAGAAGACGTTTCCCTCTCCACCCCCTCCACCCCCCCCCCGTTTCTGGGAAATCTGATGCAGGGGACAGAACTCACTCACCTCCGGAGGTGCAAAGGCACATGGTCCTTTGGGGGCGTGGCTGGGCTCCCCTCCCTTCACCGGCCAGCTGACTGGGGGCGGGAAGCAGCCTGAGAAAACGGAAGAGCTCTGGCTGCCGTTCTCCTCCCTCCCCTCCCCCCGCTTTCCCTTTTATGGCCAGCGGGGGGAGGAGGCTCCAAATCTGGAGTCTCCAGGCCTAGCAGGGGATTTGGGAACCCTAGTTCTACTGTAGACATTAAAGTTGATGTTACGTGTGACGGATGACATTGTCCGCAAAATCATAAGAACATAAGAGAAACCATGTTGGATCAGACCAGTGGCCATCCAGTCCAACACTCTGTGTCACATAAGAACATAAGAGAAGCCATGTTGGATCAGGCCAATGGCCCATCCAGTCCAACACTCTGTGTCACACATAAGAACATAAGAGAAGCCATGTTGGATCAGACCAGTGGCCATCCAGTCCAACACTCTGTGTCACATAAGAACATAAGAGAAGCCATGTTGGATCAGACCAGTGGCCATCCAGTCCAACACTCTGTGTCACATAAGAACATAAGAGAAGCCATGTTGGATCAGACCAGTGGCCATCCAGTCCAACACTCTGTGTCACATAAGAACATAAGAGAAGCCATGTTGGATCAGGCCAATGGCCCATCCAGTCCAACACTCTGTGTCACACAGTGGCCAAAAAAATTATATATATATATATATATATATATATATATATATATATATATACACACACACATACACTGTGGCTAATAGCCACTGATGGACCTCTGCTCCATATTTTTATCTAACCCCCTCTTGAAGCTGGCTATGCTTGTAGCCGCCACCACCTCCTGTGGCTGTGAATTCCAGTCTCAATGATCCCAGTACTTTTCATCCAGGACCACTACATTATCAGTTTGCCCCTGCATTTGTACTAAGTAAATGTACAAGGGTAAACTTAATTAGATTTCTTACTGATCTACTTATTAAAATTTTATTGCGATAATGTGGGTTTTTTTGAACTACAGGCCACTTCATCTGATGAAAGAAGTGTGTGCTCTATTGGTATACATACATGTGTGTTCAAATATAAAATCTCAAAATTAGATATATGGTTTGAATCAGGGTCATATGGGAAGGATGCTGGAATCTTTGTCCAAAGCCCAAGGTGGCTCTTGGTAGCACTGCCTCCACTTGGGGTCTGGAGACAGGACTTTTTTTGTAGCAGCAACTCCTTTGCATATTAGGCCACACACCCCTCCTAGGTAGCCAATCCTACAAGAGCTTACAGAGCTCTTAGTACAGGGCCTACTATAAGCTCTTGGAGGATTGGCTACCTAGGAGGGGTGTGTGGCCTAATATGCAAAGGAGTTCCTGCACAAAAAAAAAAATCTGCCTGGAGATATCAAAAAATGACACGTGATCTCCAAAGAGATCAGTTTCCTCTCAGGAAATAGTTTTGAAGCTGGACTCTGTTACTGTTTTAGAAGAAGAAGGAAGGAAGGAGGGAAGGAGGGAGGGAGGGAGGGAGGGAGGGAAGGAAGGAAGGAAGGAAGGAAGGAAGGAAGGAAGGAAGGAAGGAAGGAAGGAAAGAAAGAAAGAAAGAAAGAAAGAAAGAAAGAAAGAAAGAAAGAAAGAAAGAAAGAAAGAAAGAAAGAAAGAAAGAAAGAAAGAAAGAAAGAAAGAAAGAAAGAAAGAAAGAAAGAAACCCACACATTTATTAGCTGTTTTCTGTCTTGTGACACCCTAGACGGCTCACAATACAGAATCACAAAATCAATAATAATAGAATAATAGAATCACAGAATAATAGAGTTGGAAGGGATCTCCAGGGGCATCTAGTCCAACTCCCCTGCACAATAAAACAACACTTATAAAACACATAAAAACCGATAGTTTAAAATCTCAGTTAAGGCTGCCAATACATATAAACGAAATTAGTCAAATTCAGTCACAAGTAAAACTTTCTTCAGCTGCCTGCTGAAGTGAAATGTGAGAGCATTATATCCTCCCCTCCCCAGAATTGACCCCCAAATCTGTAGGACAGTTAGATTCGAGTCCCTTGAAAGCTCAAACCCAAAGTTGTTTTTGGTCTCTGTAGTGCCACAGGACTTGAATCTAACTGTTCTACTGAAAGCCAGCATGGTTGCCCTCTGAAAGATCTCTAGGAATATCACAACTCGATGTTGGCATTGGCATCTCTACAAAGCACAATAAGGGATGATTTCAGCGGTTGGTTGTTGCACCAATTTTGCATTTTGTCCCTGAGTTCTAAACTGGTTTTGTAAAGAAATGATTCCTGTTTTGTAGGTAAGTTTCTCAAGTTTTGTGTCTGTTTTTCCCACAACACAATACCCACGTGCAAGTACAATGTACAAGGGATCTCCTGATGGTGCCATGCCTCCCAAAATCCCGGCCCTGACACTGAAAAGGAGTTCAGCTGCCAGGCAGAAACTCCCCTTGCACTTTTGAGGCAACGTCAGGTCTGGTCTAAAATCTGGCTCCTTGTTCTCTCCGAATCTGCAGCCCGCGTCCAATTTAGACATCTTTTCTCCAAGGCCCAAACCTGCAGCTACCCTGACGAGAGGGAACTGTCAAATACCGAAACAAAACAGATAAATAAAACCAACCTCCAGCCAACAAACTTCTCTTTCAATATCGGCAGGGGAATTTTCTCCACTTCCTTTGTTAGAGTTGCTCTGAACTGTATTCATGTTTGGGTTGTCAAGGCACTCAGACAGTTTCACATCCTTCATGTCCAGGCAGAAAGACATGAAAAGTGTTAACATCACCCAATCTGTCATTCCCTAATCCTTGGCTATTTCACATGTGATTGGAGTCCAGAAGAAAATGGTTGTGGGGAAAATCCTGAGAAATCATTTAGGACAACTGTCCGCATACCTTTTTCTGCCTGTGAACACCTTTGGAATTCTTCCACAGTGTGGTAGGCTTAGTCACAAAATGGCTGCCACAAAATGGCTGTCACAGAAGGTAATACTCAACAAAATTATTCAGTCTCACGCTGTGCTGAGTTCTGCCCAATCAGTCCCAGATGGGGACCCTGGGTTTTTATTACTCTGTTTCATTATATTTTTCCTCAGTGGTACAGGCTATGGACAAAACAAATATACAAATTTATGTATTTTTGTTATTTATTACAAATCACGTATTAGTACAAATATGCAAATTACATATTATTATACAAACTTACTATAATTAATTAAATTCACTATAATTATTTCAGGCTGACCTTAAATCAATTTATTTGGATGCCAAGTAGATCGTAAAGCATGGAGGCATACCATCCACCAGGCTGTCTCTTCCTTTGAGAACTCAGCCATAGCTGGTCTTGAGGACAAAAGGAGATCGAGGAAGAATCGTACTGCTACAGCACCAACCCCAAATCAGACTTTTCCCTGCAGCCACTGTGGCCGGACCTGCCTGTCCCGCATTGGTCTTGTCAGCTACCAGCGAGCCTGCAACAGACGTGGACTACTGCACCTTTCTTAAATCTTCGTTCGCGAAGTCAAGCCGAGAGAGAGAGAGAGAGAGAGATAGGCTGAGACCTTTATAATATATTACCGTACTTGGCATTCGAATAAATAATTCTGTTGAGCAAAACGTAGAACTGAATAATTTGCCTAGTATCAGGATTTTGTTCTTTCTTATTGTATATACCGTCACTCCATTTTTGCTTATTGCCACAGAAGGTAGCCACACAATCGCTGCTGCAGCTTACTTTCAGTCACACAGTAAAGCTCCTTGTGTTGCGATGGCAGCTGGTGGGGGAAAGGAGGAAGTGTTTCGGGAAAGGGGCAGGGCTCTGCCCTCAAACAGCAATGTCTCCTATGTTTCAATGGCACACAGAAGTGATGTCATCACACTGGGGTTGTCATGCGGGGATGCTGTGGTTTGAGGGCAAAACTCTATGGTATAATTGCCCTCAAGCCATAGAGTTTTGTCCTCAGACCACAGCATCCCAGTGTAATGGTGTCACTTTCACACGACAACATCGTGTGGGGGATGTTGCACAGAGAAGTTGCTTCTTTGAGGGTGGGGAGAAGCCCCTCAAAGTGAGGGATCTTCTGCTTGGACCTGGGGGCTGGCAACCCAGCACAGCCAATCATATCTGCAGTTGCCAGTCAGAAGGCTGGCTGGGCAAAAGCTTTATCTGACCCTGCTCACTTTCTAAAAGCGCCAGGAAAGTTCTTAAAAGGTGCCAAGGTACCCACAAGCAGGCCTTGGATTCAGCAGGAGCTCACAGGAGTGCAGCTCTCGAACCTTTCTGAGGTAGGGTTGCCAAGTCCAATTCAAGAAATATCTGGGGACGTTGGGGGTGGAGCCAGGAACAAGGGTGGGACAAGCATAATTGAACTCCAAGGGAGTTCTGGCCATCACATTTAAAGGGACAGCACACCTTTTTAAATGTTTTCCTTCCATAGGAAATAATGTAGGATAGGGACACCTTCTTTTGGGGCTCATAGAATTGGACCCCCTGGCCCAATCGTTTTGAAACTTGGGGGGTACTTTGGGGAGAGGCACTAGATACTATACTGAAAATTTGGTGCCTCTACCTCAAAAAAACTCCCCCAGAGCCCCTGAAAGCTCCAGATCAATTCCCCATTATACCCTATGAGAATCGATCTCCACACAGGAAATAATGAAGTGCTCAGCAGACGTTTCCCCCCCCCCACCCCGTTTCTGGCGACTCTGAAGCAGGGGATTGGCCTCTTTACTCATGAGTTGCTGCCAACTTCTTCCAAGTAACACAGATAGCCCATCCCAAGAGAAAGGGGTGAAAAAACTCAGCTTGAGACCCTGGAGAGCCGATGCCAATCTGAGAAGACAATACTGACTTTGATGGACCAAAGGTCTGATTCAGTATAAGGCAGCTTCATATGTTCAAATATGTTCAAAAAGCCTTTCAATCGGAGACTGGAACCTCCGGAGGTGGAAAGTCACATGGTGGCTTTGGGGGCGGGGCTTCCCCCGCCGGCCAGCTGACTGTGGGCGGGAAGGAGCCTAGGAAAGCGGGAGAACCCCCGTTGGGACCTGGGGATTGGCAAGCCTAGCTCCACCACCTATTTTTCTATAAAACAACCCCTGCCCACAAGTGCCATATTGGGGACCCTGATTTAGGACAAGCCCATGAAACATTCTGCCAAAGTCCAAAGGGACAACTGGATTGAAAAGGAAGGGAACTTTGACTCTCAAATGTTTATACCTAGGGCTTTTTTTGTAGCAGGAACTCCTTTGCAAGTTAAGCAACATACCCCTGATGTAGCCAATCCTCCTGGAGCTTCCAGTAGGCCCTGCACTAAGAGCCCTGTAAGGAATTCTAGCAGGACCTCCTTTGCATATTAGGCCACACCCCTTGATGTAGCCAATCCTCCTGGAGCTTCCAGTAGGCCCTGTACTTAGAGCCCTGTAAGGAATTCTAGCAGGACCTCCTTTGCATATTAGGCCACACCCCCTGATGTAGCCAATCCTTCTGGAGCTTCCAGTAGGCCCTGTACAAAGAGCCCTGTAAGGAATTCTAGCAGGACCTCCTTTGCATATTAGGCCACGCCCCCTGATGTAGCCAATCCTCCTGGAGCTTCCAGTAGGCCCTGGACTAAGAGCCCTGTAAGCTCTTTGAGGATTGGCTACATCAGGGGTGTGTGGCCTAATACGCAAAGGAGTTCCTGCTACAAAAAAAAGCCCTGGGTCTTATAGGTTTGCCAGCCCTCCCCCGCCCCCAGAAGCAGAGGATCCAGGGCCCACCCTTGCTGCCCGTCAGCTGACCAGCAAGGGGCTTACCAAGAAAAGGTGGGAGGCCCAGGCTACATCACCAGCAACGTGATGACATTACATCAACAACGTCACAGCAATGCTCTGGTATTTGAGCAAAATTTTGTGGTGGAAACCATTTTCACAAGAGAGTTTTTGCCCGAACCCTGGAACATCATGATGACATCGCAGGGTGATGATGTCACTTCCAGTGCATGCTGGAAGTGACATCATCACATCGCCAACTATGTAACCTTATGATGTCACCAGTGTTCCCTCTAAGCTGAGTTAGCGTGAGCTAGCTCACAGATTTTTAGCCTCCAGCTCACACATTTTTGTCTTAGCTCAGGAAAAATGGCCCCAGAGCACACTAATTTATGCAGTAGCTTACAATTTTAATGCCAGTAGCTCAGAAAGTAGAATTTTTGCTCACAAGACTTTGCAGGTTAGAGGGAACGTTGGATGTAACTTCCAGTACATGCTGGAAGTGACATAATCACATTGCCGACGATGCTGGAAGTGACATCATCACATCGCCAACGATATAAGGCCTCCCCGTCCTTCTCTTGTTGCCAGGAAGGACCAGGCAACCCCATGGACTGCAGAATGTCTTGCAGCAACCATCAAGGCTCATTCACACCTGAAAGTCACAGAGGTATGAAGATAATTTCAGAAGATAGCCATGTTGGTCTGCAACAGAACAACTAGAGATGAGTCCAACAAGAATTTCAGGGGGTACGTTTTCTCATGCTTGTACTGTTTTTGTCTCTAAGATGCTTCTGCACTTGAACCTAGATTGATTAAGGCTTGCATTTTCATCACAAAACCTGCTGCCATCCTAGGGTTGCCAATCCCCAGGTGGGGGCAGGGGATCCCCCAGTTTGGAGACCCTCCCCCCGCTTCAGGGTCATCAGAAAGCGGGGGAAGGGGAGGGAAATGTCTGCTGGGAACTCTTATTCCCTATGGAGATTTATTCCCATAGAAAATCATGGAGAATTGATCCTCAGGTATCTGGGGCTCGGGGGGGCTGTATTTTGGGGTAGAGGCACCAAATTTTCAGTATAGCATCTAGTGCCTCTCCCCAAAATACCCCCCAAGTTTCAAAAAGATTGGACCAGGGGGTCCAATTCTATGAGCCCCCAAAAAAGGTGCCCCTATCTATTATTTCATATGGAAGGAAGGAATTGAAAAGGTGTGCCGTCCCTTTAAATGTGATGGCCAGAACTCCCTGTGGAGTTCATTTATGCTTGTCACACCCTTGCTCCTGGCTCCGCCCCTAATGTCTCCTGGCTCCGCCCCCAAAGTCCCCAGATATTTCTTGAATTGGACTTGGCAACCCTATGCCATCCTCAGATGTTTTCTGAGGTATCGCTGTAAACTGTTCTGCAGGGTTCTCTGTGCTGGGGAAAAGGGTGAAATGTTTTATCGAGAAAAGGGTGATTCGAAGGACCTAATAGCCGATGCAAATGAGGCAAGTTTGCATATTTTCCTCTTATTTTCTGTCCTCTCTCCCCCCACCCCGCAGGTTTATATATTTTTCACGTCATGTCACAAATTTCCATAAAGCATGATGGAATAATGTAATGTACGAAAATAATATATTTCCTTAATATATTCTGGTTTTGCTTTCTGAGAGGAGGGAGAAGGAGCTAGGCATTCTACCAACAATTGGGGGTGGGGGTGTTATCGCTCCCAACCTCCAGGGAAGTCTGTGCTGCAGACACAAATCTTGTTCAGATGCTTTTCTGTCTTCTGAGATTTGAACAGAGATTGCTGTAGAGATTCAGCCGTTCTTTTTTTTTTTTTTACTGTAAACCATTGGAAGCTACTGTAAGTACACTGATCGATGTCTATCTATCGATTGTCCAAAGGGACCGGAAACATGTTCATTAGGAAGCAGAATTCTGACCACGGAGTCCCGTGAGATTTTTGTGCTACACGGGCCCTGTGATAGGGGGGGCATTTGAGGGCAGTCCCCCCCCCTGAAATATTCCATGCTTCTGGACTCCCAGCTTTCATATTGTAGAGACATAAGGGGAAAGACGCAAACAGGAAGGGTTTGAAGAAGAAGAAGAAGAAGAAGATATTGGATTTATATCCCGCCCTCCGCTCCGAAGAGTCTCAGAGCGGCTCACAATCTTTTTTCCCTTCCTCCCCCACAACAGACACCCTGTGAGGTGGGTTGGGCTGAGAGGGCTCTCCCAGCAGCTGCCCTTTCAAGGACAAACTCTGCCAGGGCTATGGCTAACCCAAGGCCATTCCAGCAGCTGCAGGTGAAGGAGTGGGGAATCAAACCCGGTTCTCCCAGATAAGAGTCTACACACTTAACCACTACACCAAACTGGCTCTCTTTGGGGGGGTTTGTAGTCCCAACTGCTTGGAAAGGAATGAGGTGAAGGAAGTAATAAGAAGGCAGGAGCTGTTAACTCCTTCCTAACTAAGACTGATTTCTCACTAGGGCTTGTTCTGGTTTTGGCGCCCTTTCCTCCCCCTGCGCAGTGCTTCTGTCTGATTTCGCACAAGCTGCCGCGGGGCTGTGACTTGCCCCGCCTCTTTCCTGTGGCAAGCAAGATCCTCTGAAAACTGGTTTCTGCTTGCCTTGGACAAGAGGCCGGGCAAGTCACATCCCCATGGCAGCTTGTGCGAAATCGGACAGACGTGCCGGGGGTGGGAATGGCTCTGAGATGGGAACAAGCCTAGTGAGAAATTGGTCTAAATTTGTTTTCTTCTGCTTTGCTGAATCACACTTCACCCTGGGTCCTTTGCTTTTTTCTTAATCCCCTTCCCTTTTCCCCTTAATGTCCACAATGATAAGTGAGAACTCTGGACAGAAAAAGTGGGATGAGGTTTTTACTCTTTGGGGTGAGGTTTTTACGGTTCTTCTGTTTGCAGTAGGGAATACCTCAAGAGTAGGCAGGACTTTGAGAGAGGAGCTGGAACAGAAAAAAAATGAATGCTCAGTTTCACTCAGTCTACTGCCTTTAATAATTCACTCTAAACCACCTAGCTGTCTTTGTAAAGGAATGCATGCCTCTGAGCATGTGCAGAATGCACATGAATAACCATTGTGAAGGTTTTGTTCTCACCTCGCCCCCCCCCCCCCAAAAAAAACCCCCTCTGGTATTAGGGCTAAAGCACTGAGGACACAAAATATTCCAAAAAGTTTCAACTCTAGAACCTTTCCCAACAAAGCAGGTTATAAATCCTCCTCCTCTTCTTCCTCTTTTTCTTTTTCTTCCTCTCCTCTTCTTCTTCTTCTTCTTCTTCTTCTTCTTCTTCTTCTTCTTCTTCTTCTTCTTCTTCTTCTTCTTCTTCTTCTTCTTCTTCTTCCAGTTAGGACATAGGTAATTTCAACGTTATTTTTATTCTTTGCTCTGGTAAATAGCCCATCTTATCAAAGCCACTCATTGAAATATGGTGTTGGACAGAGTTTTACAGATATCATGGCTCACCTAAAAGACAGATTGGTGGGTTCTAGATCAAATCAAACTCAAACTCTCTCTAGAAGCTAAAATGGCTGAACAGAGGCTATCATGCTTTGGTCCCATTATGAGAAGACCCCAACTCACTGGAAAAGACAATAATGCTAGGAAAAGTGAAAGACAGCAGGAAAAGAGAAAGACTCAACATGGGATGGATGGAATTCACTGCCACAGAAGGTGGTGGAGGCTACAAGCATTGGCAGCTTCAAGATGGGATTGGATCAACATCTGGAGCAGAGGTCCATCAGTGGCTCTTAGCCACAAGGTAGAGGTGGAACTCTTTGTCTGGGGCAGTGATGCTCTGTATTCTGGTGCTTAGGGGGGCACAGTGGTAGGGCTTCTAGCCCCACTGATGGACCTCCTGATGGCACTTGGGGGGTTTTGGCCACTGTGTGACACAGAGTGTTGGACTGGATGGGCCACTGGCCTGATCCAACATGACTTCTCTTATGTTCTTAGGACAAAATCAAGGAAGTCACGATGCTCAGTTTGCAAGACCTGAGCAAGATTGTTAATGAGAGGATGTTTTGGAGGACATTAATTCATAGGGTCACTCTAGGTTGGAAGTGGCTTGACAGGACTTAACACACAAACATCAAAGCCACGTGATCTTGACTGCACCCGGATATCGTGCGATACATATGAATCTAATGATTCAATGTGAAATCACCAGCCTCCATCCCATGACATCACTGAACCATACTCATGACATCAGCAGGCTCCACCCCATGACATCACTGGACTCTACCCATGACATCAGCAGGCCCCACCCCATGACATCACTGGACTCATGACATCAGCAGGCCCCACCCAGTGAGTTTCAGGGTTTAGGATGACAATGTGGAACTAGCAACCCTATCTCCCCCCCGGGTGTATGCATGTAACCCTCAACATAAAATTTCTGGCTTTGGCTTCTGAGGTCTTGACTGAACAGAGGCTGAAAATGGGTTTTCAGGTCCAACTGAGGAAATATCTGGGGACTTTGGGGGTGGAGTCAGGAGCAAGGGTGTGAAAAGCATGATTAAACTCCAAAGGGAGTTCTAGCCATCACATTGAAAGGGACTACACACCTTTTAAATGCCTTCTCTTCATTGGAAATAATGGAGGACGGGGACACCTTCTTTTGGAATTCATATAATTGGACCGCCTAATCCCATCTTTTTGAAACTTGGAGGGTTTTTTTGGGGAGAGGCATCAGAGGCAATGTTGAACACTTGGTGTTTCTACCTCAAAAAACAGCCCCACCAGAGCCCTAGATACCCACAGATCAATTGTCCATTAAACCCTATAGGGACCAGTTTCCTTAAAGTATAATGGAGTGCCCAGTAGATATTCTACACCTCCCCCCAACACACTTTCTTATAACCCTGAAGCAGGGGAAGGGTCTCCAACCAGGGGATCCCATGTCCCCACCTGGGGATTGGCAACCCTATTAACCACTGAAAAGAAACACCCGACTGAATTATATGGCCCCTAGTTTAATGCTTTCGAGTTATGGTGCTGGAGAAGACTCTTGAGAGAGAGCCCTTTGGACTGCAAGAAGTTCAAATCAGTCAGTCCTAAGGGAAATCAACCCAGACTGTTCCCTGGAAGGTCAGATGCTGAAGCTGAAGCTCAAATCCTTTGGCCCCCAAATGAGACAGGAGCGCTCCCTGGAGAAGACCCTGATGCTGGGAAAGACAGAAGGCAAAAGAAGAAGGAGATGGCAAAAGATGAGATGGCTGGACAGCGTTACTAATGTAACAAACACGAATTTGAGCAGACTTCGGAGGATGGTGGAAGACAGGAGGGCCTGGCGTGACGTGGTCCACGGGATCGCAAAGAATTGGACTCGACTGTGCGACTGAACAACCACAAAAGTTTAATCCAGTAAGTTTCTTATCGGGCTGCCAATCCCCAGGTGGGGGCAGGGGATCCCCTAGTTTGGAGGCCCTCCCCCCACTTCAGGGTCATCAGAAAGTGGAGGGAGGGGAGGGAAATGTCCGCTGGGAACTCTAGTATTCCTTATGGAGACTGATTCCCGTAGGAAATAATGGATAATTGAACCGTGGGTATCTGGGGCTCTGGGGGACTGTTTTTTGAGGTAGAGGTGCCAAATTTACAGTATAGCACCCAGTGCCTCTCCCCAAAGTACCCTCCACGTTTCAAAAGGATTGGACCAGGACATCCAATTCTATGAGCCCCAAAAGAAGGTGCCCCTATCCTTCATTATTTCCTATGGAAGGAAGGCATTTAAAAAGGTGTGTGGTCCCTTTAAATCTGATGGCCAGAACTCCCTCTGGAGTTCATTTATGCTTGCCACACCCTTGCTCCCGGCTCCACCCCCAAAGTCCCCAGATATTTCTTGAATTGGACTTGGCAGCCCTAGCTTCTTATCACATTCTTATGTGTGTGCTTTTTTTCACGCTCCCTCACATTCCCACTGTGTTCTCACACAAAGGTTAGTGGGACTGCCAGCTGTCAATTCCTAAGGCTGCAACCCTAAAGACACTTTCCCAGGAGTAAGCCTCATTGAATACCGCAGGTCTTACTCCCAAGTAGCCTTGTCTAGGCTTCCTGCCCCCAATACTGCCTCCTGGACTCCAATAAACAAGCACAGTCAAGGCAAGAAGAGCTGAAGGAAGAGCCACGACTAAAGACAAAATAGAATCTCACCCATCAGAAGAGCTTGTGAAGGCAGAATGATGAATGTTAGTGTCAGATCCTGGGTGAAAAGGCCCTCCGTTGTTGTTTTTTTAATGGGCTTTTCAGTCCTTAATACTAACTAGTTGATGGGTGCCATTTTTATGAGTAGAATACTAGCCAGTCGGCAGCTCTAGAGATCAGTGAGGTTATAGCTATGTGAAGAGAGAACGAGAGAAAGGTATCTTAAGACAGAAACCATAAATCAATATGCTGTTCTTAGAACAGGTTTCCGATTTGGCAAAGCTGAGAGGGCGGCGGGGGGGGGGGGAAGCATCTGATACTTTAATGATCACTCATATCAGCCGAATTTGACAGCAGTAATTGTGTGGGGAGGAAATAATGTCCATTGATTTGAGATAACAGCTTCCCGTCTGTATGATCTGGGGGGACATCGGCTTCCTTCCACTGAGATAAATTGCACACGGGAAAGCCAGCGCTGATTAACTGATGGAATTTCTTTCCTACGAAGGTAACTGTCGTGTGCCACACAATAAAAAGAAGGGTGTTTGTTTGTGTGTAGTTTAGGAATGCCAGTTTGGTGTAGTGGTTAAGTGCGCGGACTCTTATCTGGAAGAACCAGGTTTGATTCCCCGCTACTCCACTTGCAACTGCTGGGATGGCCTTGGGTCAGCCATAGCTCTTGTAGGAGTTGCCCTTGGCACCTGATTTTTTTGGCCACCGTGTGACACAGAGTGTTGGACTGGATGAGCCACTGGCCTGATCCAGGGGTGGAATTCTAGCAGGAGCTCCTTTGCATACTAGGCCACCATCACCCAGATGTAGCCAATCCTCCAAGAGCCTACAAGGCTCTTTTTTGTAAGCTCTTGAAAGATTGGCTATATCAGGAGGGTGTGGCCTAATATGCAAAGGAGCTCCTGCTAGAATTCCACCCTTGGCCTGATCCAACATGGCTTATTTTATGTTCTTATCTTGCTGAGTCATTAGACAAATGGAATTAGTGTTTTCAGGGAAATGTACTTCCTTTATCTTGGGCTCTTTACTGCAATGTAACGTGTTTCTATTTCGTGCAATTTCTGCATCTCATTGGGTTTCTTGAGAGTACTGGAAATGGTTCATTATTCCATTTGCAGTTGCTGAGGTAAGCTGCAACCATGAACGTTGAATCTTCAAATGACATTGTACTTTTTTGGGTGGGGAGGGGGGGATCTATAAATCCCAGAATCGCATCTAGGAAATGGCTCTTTATGTTAGAAAGATTAGTTTGGAAAGTATCCCGTGCTTTTCAATCCTATAATTTTACCTGCAATTAGTTGATTGGACAGAAAATGTAATGGATCTCTCTCTCTTCCCCTCTCCCTCTGTCCTTCCCAAAGGGCTCCAATTTTGATTATAGGTTTGAAAAAGCCACAATACGTTTGCCAGATCCCACAATGGAGGAGAGGGGGTCTTCCACCCTCAGACTCCACCTCTCCACCGCCCATCAACTGGTTGACGGGGGGAACTGACAACTGGAAATAGAGGGAGAGCCATCTGACATACTCTGATGTGTATACATCAGGGGTGGCCAGCAGTAGCTCTCCAGATGTTCTTGCCTACAACTCCCATCAGCCCCAGCCAGCATGGCCAATGGCTGGGGCTGATGGGAGTTGTACGCAAAAAACATCTGGAGAGCTACCGTTGGCCACCCCTGGTATACATCACTGCCCATGTGATCTACAAACATGGACAGCTTCCAGGAGGGGCTTGGATAAACATCTGGAACAGAGGGCCGTCAGCGGCTATTAGCCACAAAGTATAGATGGAACTCTCTGTTTGGGGCAATGATGTTCTGGATTCTTGGTGCTTGGGCTGGGGGCAACAGTGGGAGGGCTTCTAGTGCCTTGGGCCCAATGATGGACCTCCCGATGACAACTGGCTTTTTTGGCCACCACGTGACACAGAGTGTTGGATTGGATGGGCCATTGGCCTGATCCAACATGGCTTCTCTTATGTTCTTATGTGTGACACAGAGTGTTGGACTGGATGGGCCATTGGCCTGATCCAAGATGGCTTCTCTTATGTTCTTATGTGTGACACAGAGTGTTGGACTAGATGGGCCATTGGCCTGATCCAAGATGGCTTCTCTTATGTTCTTAACGTATAAAAACAACAATTTACATAGTTAACGTAATATAGTGGGTTCTATGCATGGATGAAGCGAGGTGGTAGTGATAACAAGCTCTTTATTAAGTACATCATGGTAGGTGGCTGCACTAACAAGACTGGAGAACGGGGCCAATGGAGCCAACTATATACAACTCTGGGTTCCTGTGCAAGCACGCTATTGGGTCATTCAAACCAGCCGGGCCTTGCGATTGGTGTAGGGCAGCAGGGATTTGGATCCTGCTGTCCATTGTTCCCAAGTCCCCCAAGCTCAGTTCATGTGGCTCCAATGAGCCAGGCAGGAACACCCAATTCAATCCTCTATTGAATCCACATACACAACAGTTAAGTGTAATATAATTCTCCCAGGAGGCTGGGAGAACAATAGAAAAAAGGTTGGTACCAGGGACATGAAGAGGTCACGTCTGGGAAAAACCTGGAAGTGACTGTGAGTAGCTCTAGGGCATGCCAAGCAACCTGCCATAATGTCTGGGTCCTCCCTGGAAGTCACAGCTGCAATGCCACCCCCACCACTATGACCTTGGATTGCCAACTCCAGGTTGAGAAATTCTGGTAGATTTGGAAGGGGGTGCCCAGGGGCAGAATTCCAGCAGGAGCTCCTTTGCATATTAGGCCATACACCCCCTTGATGTAGACAATCCTCCAAGAGTTTATAGGGCTCTTTGTTGTAAGCTCTTGGAGGACTGGCTACATCAGGGTGTGTATGGCCTAATATGCAAAGGAACACTGGTTGTAACAGTGGGAGATCTACTCAGGAAGGTAGGGTAGGACTGAGTCATTATCTTGTAGGAGTTTCCCAGGCTGTGACATGCTAATGGAGGAGCTTCTCTGAGGAGGTTCTTTTGCATATGGATTGGCTGTTGAAATTCTAATCTTATCTGTAGTGCTGTTGTAAACTGTAGAGCATTTTGTGTTTTTCAGGACTGGAAGCCATGCCCTATTCATTTCCTGTTGAAATTATGTTTATGTTTAAGGGTTTCAGTGGCTTCCCTGTGTAATCTGACATGGTAATTGGATGTGTTGTTCAGCATTACAGTGTCTCGGAATAAGATACTGTGTCCTGTTTGATAAAGTACCTGCCTACCATCTTCTTCTCACTTTGACACAGAGAGAACTCTAGCCTTCTGTGTTATACCTCTAAGGATGCCAGTCACAGCTGCTGGCAAAATGTCAGGTACTACTATGCCAAGACCACAGCCATACAGCCCGGAAAATAAATGTATTTATTTTTGTAGACTTATATTTCCCTCCTTTCCCGTAGGTGGTCTCAAAGCAGATCACAACATGAATTAAATAACAATTTAAACCCACAGATTAAAAACCAGAAATAATATAATAAAATTAAGATACCAGGAAACAATAAAATAGAATACATCATAGATGGCAAGGGCACATTCTACAACAACTAATGTTCTAGAAGTCCAGATCCAATTCAGGACTCTATAACCAGGCCAGTAGCTACAGTGGGGCCTGGGAGGACCCCCAATCTGTCCCCTTTGCTCGCTGCCACTCTGAACAGGTAGTAGCATCGCTGCTGGTCTTTTTGCTTTTTCCCCTCTCCCCTTCCCTAACACACCTTGCAGAGCAAAGGGGCGGGGGAAATCAAGAGGACTCTTATTTCTGTGGAGAGCCAGTTTGGTGTAGTGGTTAAGTGTGCAGACTCTTATCTGGGAGAACCGGGTTTGATTCCCCACTCCTCCACTTGCACCTGCTAGCATGGCCTTGGGTCAGCCATCGCTCTGGCAGAGGTTGTCCTTGAAAGGGCAGCTGCTGTGAGAGCCCTCTCCAGCCCCACCCACCTCACAGGGTGTCTGTTGTGGGGGAGGAAGATAAAGAAGATTGTGAGCCGCTCTGAGACTCTTCGGAGTGGAGGGCGGGATATAAATCCAATATCTTCATCTACCTCACAGGGTGTCTGTTGTGGGGGAGGAAGGTAAAGGAGATTGTGAGCTGCTCTGAGACTCTTCAGAGTGGAGGGCGGGATATAAATCCAATATCTTCATCTACCTCACAGGGTGTCTGTTGTGGGGGAGGAAGGTAAAGGGGATTGTGAGCTGCTCTGAGACTCTTCGGAGTGGAGGGCGGGATATAAATCCAATATCTTCTTCTTCTTCTTCTTGAGAGATAGGTGGGGGAGCAGAGCTGCTGTGACTACCCAGGCGAAGGGGGGGTTAAGTTTCTGGAACTCAAGACAGTTTACAGAGCTGAGAGCCCAGGGCTGCCAAACCGGGTGCCCCCCCCTGACTCCCAAAGCAAAAAATCCTGCTGTGGGCCCCACCAAACATGAAATTCTGGCTACGGCCCCATCTATAACCCACTGTATCATGTCATTTTTCCATTCACTTACAGAGGAACTTCCGTGGCGCAAACCCTAGTCTCCCATTACAATTGAAAACTTTAGGCCTGAGCTCCAGACGAAGCGAGCAGGATTTGTGTCCTCCCGTGTGAAAGGTTACGTTGGCATTTCTCCCACGGCCCCTCCACCGGCAGAGCAGCTCTAAGATCAAAGTCGGCTATCTTGAGATAGGTTGGCGGGGCTGGGATTAAGTAAGTCTTTGGAGGCGATATGATGACAAGAGAGGGGGGGGGATAAAGGAGATGAGAAATAACGAGCCAGCTCTGGCCGGCCTCGGGGAAAGAACCTCTCCGTGTTACTGACAGCAACACAATGAAACCCTTCTTTTAATCTTGGGGGCTCAGCGGCATTCTGCGGTTATCAGACAAAATGTCAGGACGACGAGATTACGGGATGCGGAAAACGTTTTGAGCAGCTGGTGCGGAAAGGAAAGCGAAGATCTGGGAAAGATCGAAGGAGGCCCGTATGAAGTCAACTAGGGACAGGGCTTTTTCGATCACAGCCCCTTGCTGGTGGAACCAGCTGCCGGAAGAGGTGAGGGCCCTGCGGAACCTTGGGCAGTTCCGCAGGGCCTGTCAGACAGTCCTCTTCCAGTTGGCATACAGCTGACCGGCATCTGGATATTTTAAGGAAGACTGTGGGATAGCACACTGATGAATTGCATTTATTTTATTGTGTAAATTATTAATGTATTTTAATTCTTAATTTTATTGTTAGAATTTTTATGTTGTGAGCCACCCTGAGCCCGCTTCGGTGGGGTAGGGCGGGATATAAATAGAAATGGATGGATGGATGGATGGATGGATAGATGGATAGATAGATGGATAGATAGATGGATGATGGATGGATGATGGATGGATGATGGATGGATGATGGATGGATGGATGGATGATGGATGGATAGATAGATAGATAGATAGATAGATAGATAGATAGATAGATAGATAGATAGATAGATAGATAGATAGATAGATAGATAGATAGATAGATAGATAGATAGATAGATAGATAGATAGATGGATGGATGGATGGAACTCCCTTGAGATATACCCACAGCTTTTTTTGCAGTGGGAACTCCCTTGCATAGTAGGCCATGCACCCCTGATGTAGCCAATCCTCCTGGAGCTTACAGTAAGCCCTGTAAGAAGAGCCTTGTAAGCTCTTGGAGGATTGGCTACATCAGGGGGTGTGGCCTATGCAAAGGAGTTCCTGCTGCAAAAAAAAACCCTGGTTATACCCAGGCGTCAGATTCGACAGCAGTTCACAGGAGCACAGCTCTTGAACCTTTCTGAGGGTTTCTCCTCCTTCTTCCCACCGTGTCCATTGAATAGTAGGTGCAGCTGCATAACAATCCCTGGATAAGCTCCACCGCCTATTTTTCTACAAAGCAACCCCTGGGTATGCCTATGGGAAAATGTAATGGGGAACCAAACAATCACCTATCTCGGGAATCCTTAATGCGGCCAAGAGTGTGAGCTAGGCGTGCTCCAGGTTCAGATGTCACCTTCTATACCCCATTTCCCAGGAATATATTTACAAACATCCTTTACATTAAAAAAAAAATAGATGAGATGGGCTGTGGCTCAGTGGTACATCATCTGCTGGGCATGCAGAAGGGCCTGGGTTCAATCCCCGGCATCTCCAGGAAAAAGGGTCATGCAGTGGGAAAGACCTCTGCCTGACACCCTGGAGAGCTGCTGCTGGTCTGAGTAGACAATACTGACAGTAGTGGAGGAAGGGCCTGGTTCAGTAGTTCTTGGTGCTTGGGGGGCACAATGGGAGGGCTTCTAGTGTCCTGGCTCCACTGGTGGACCTCCTGATGGCACCTGGGTTTTTTGGCCACTGTGTGACACAGAGTGTTGGACTTGATTGGTCATTGGCCTGATCTAACATGGCTTCTCTTATGTTCTTATGTCTGGGGCAGGGATGCTCTGTATTCTTGGTGTTTGGGGGAGCACAGTGGGAGGACTTCTAGTGTCCTGGCCCCACTGGTGGACCTCCTGATGGCACCTGGGGTTTTTTGGCCACTGTGTGACACAGAGTGTTGGACTGGATGGGCCATTGGCCTGATCCAGCATGGCTTCTCTTATGTTCTGATGTCCATCAGTGGCTATTAGCCACATGATATAGATGGAGCTCTCTGTCTGGGGTAGTGATGCTCTGTATTCTTGGTGTTTGGGGGAGCACAGTGGGAGGACTTCTAGTGTCCTGGCCCCACTGGTGGACCTCCTGATGGCACCTGGGGTTTTTTGGCCACTGTGTGACACAGAGTGTTGGACTGGATGGGCCATTGGCCTGATCCAACATGGCTTCTCTGATGTTTTTATGTAAGGAAATTTCAGGTGTTCATCTGTTCATGGAAACCAGTCTATAAATAAGCAAATCTTCTTTGTGGCTTATATACAGTTTCTTCCTCAGTGATTTCCATATTCTACTGCATGCCACAAAACTTAACTCACAGCAGTGAACCCAAAGCCAAGACCAGGGGTGGCTAAACTGTGGCTCGGGAGCCACATGTGGCTCATTCACATATATTGTGGGGCTCTCGAATCCCGCACTGCCCTGTCAGCTAGCTTGAAGAAGGCATTTGTCTCTTTAAATCACTTCACCAAGCTGGCAGCTTGGAGAATGCATTTAAAGTTAATGTTGCTTTCTTTTCACCTCACCCTCCCTACTCCCTATCTATTTGCTTTCCTCCCTTCCTTCCTGCCTGCCTGCCTGCTTTCTTTCCTTCCTGCCTTGCATCTCTCAAACACCTGATGTTCATGTCTTGAAGCTCTCGTACATCTGACATTTATTAGAATCATAGAATCATAGAGTTGAAGGGACCTCTAGGGACATCTAGTCCAACCCCCTGCACAATGCAGGAAACTTACAAACACCTCCCCCCCTAAATCCACAGGATCTTCATTACTGTCAGATGGCCATCTAGCCTCTGTTTAAAAACCTCCAAGGAAGGAGAGCCCACCACCTCCCGAGGAAGCCTGTTCCACGGAGGAATCGCTCTAACAGTCAGGAAGTTCTTCTTGATGTTGATTGAATTTCAACCCATTGGTTCTCGTCCTACCTTCTGGGGCCAAAGAAAATAATTCCACACCATCCTCTATATGACATATATAGCCTCTATACTTGAAGGTCATATATGACCTCTATACTTGAAGATGGTGATCATATCACCTCTCAGCCGTCTCCTCTCCAAACTAAACATCCCCAGCTCCTTCAACCTTTCCTCATAGGACTTGGTCTCCAGACCTCTCACCATCTTCGTCGCCCTCCTCTGAATTTGTTCTAGCTTGTCTATATCCTTCTTAAAATGTGGTGCCCAGAACTGAATACAATACTCCAGGTGAGGTCTTACCAGAGCAGAGTAAAGCGATACCATCACATCATGTGATCTGGACACTATACTTCTGTTGATACAGCCCAAAATTGCATTTGCCTTTTTAGCCACCACATCAAACTGTAGACTCATGTTCAGCGTATTATCCACTAAGACCCCTAGATCCCTTTTGCACACACTACTGCTAAGACAAGTCTCCCCCATCCTATAACCATGCATGGGATTTTTCCTACCTAAATGCAGAACTTTACATTTATCCCTGTTAAAATTCATTTTATTGATTTTAGCCCAGTCTTCCAGCCTGTCAAGGTCATCCTGTATCCTGTTTCTGTCTTCTTCTGTGCTTGCAACCTCTCTCAATTTAGTATCATCTGCAAATTTAATAAGCATTCTCTCTATTCCTTCATCCAAATCATTGATAAAGATGTTGAACAAAACAGGTCCCAGAACAGATTCTTGAGGCACTCCACTTGTCACTCCTCTCTAAGAGGATGAGGAACCATTCACAAGCACTCTTTGGGTGCGATCTGTCAACCATTTACAGATCCACCTAACGGTAACAGGATCCAGACCACATTTTACCAATTTGTCAACAAGGATAGTATGTGGAACCTTATCAAAAGCCTTACTGAAATCAGGATAAACAATGTCTACAGCATTCCCCTGATCCAGCAAGGTAGTCACTTTCTCAAAAAAAGAGATCAGGTTAGTCTGACATGACTTGTTCTTGAGACAACCATGCTGGCTCTTAGTAATCACATCCATTCTTTCTAAATGCTCCAGGATCAACTGTTTGATTATTTGTTCTAAAATTTTTCCAGGTATAGATGTCAAGCTGACAGGTCGGTAGTTACGGGTCTTGAAGATGGGGACAACATTCGCTCGCCTCCAATCTTCCAGCACCTCTCCTGTTCTCCAAGAATTCTCAAAAATAATAGCCAGAGGCTCAGAAATTACATCCGCAAGCTCTTTTAGAACCCTTGGATGCAATTCATCTGGCCCTGAGGACTTAGTTTCATTTAAAGAAACTAGGTGTTTATGTACTACCCCTATGCTGATCCTAGGTTGGAACTTCTTACCCTCATTATATGTTCTGTTTTTGCCATGTTGAGCACCATTTCCCTCAGACGGGAAGACTGAGGAAAAGTAGGAATTGAGCAGTTCCGCCCTCTCTTCATTACCCGTTACAATTTCACTTTCTTGCCCTCACAATGGGCCTACCATGTCCTTGCTCTTTTTCTTACTCTGAACATAAGAAAAGAACCCTTTTTTATTGTTTTTAGCATCTTTGGCCAGCCTAAGGTCATACTGAGCTTTAGCTTTCCTAACTTTTTCTCTACAAGCACTGGTGATTTGTTTAAATTCATCCTTGGTTATAAGGCCCTCTTTCCAATTCCTAAAGGAGTCTTTTTTATTTCTCAAGTCTTTAGAGAGCTGCTTATGGAGCCACTTTGGCTTCTTTAGGCTTTTTCCATTTTTTCTTCTCGTAGGAATCGTCTGTGATTGCGCTTTCAGTATTTTGCTTTTAAGAAACTCCCACCCCTCCTGAACTCCCTTCCTTCGAAGTATTTCTGACCATGGGATCATAGTTCTAAGTTTATCAAAGTTTGCCTTTCTGAAGTTCAACCTATAAGTCTGACTACGTATACCTTTTCCCTTCCCTAAGACTGTAAATTCCAAAATCACATGGTCGCTACTGCCCAGGGTGCCCACTATTTCCACTTCTTCAATCAATTCTTCCTTGTTGGTGAGAATCAAATCCAAGATAGCCGATTCCCTTGTTTCCTGCTTCACTTTCTGGAAAAGAAAGTTGTCGGCAAGACAAGTCAGGAATCTGTTTGACTTTTAATTTTTAGCAGAGTAGGACTTCCAACAGATGTCCGGGTAATTGAAATCTCCCGTGATCACTGTATCCCTTCTCTAGGAGAACTTTGCAATCTGCTGTAGAAGTATCTCATCCAAGTCCTCTGCCTCTTACATTAAGCAAGTTTGGTCAATCTTGCATTATTGCAACTGATTGCTGTTGTCATTGTCGCACAGTCAAGTCCGACTCTTTGCGACCCCATGGACCAAGTCACGGACGGCCCTCCTGTCTTCTACCATCCTCCAAAGTCTGCTCAAATTCTTGTTAGTTACATCAGTAATGCTGTCCAGCCATCTCATTTTTTGGAACTGATACCCAGCCACAATTCAAAGGATGGTGGGAGGTGGCTCAAGGGGAGGGACGGTGGCTCAGTGGTAGAGCATCTGCTTGGGAAGCAGAAGGTCCCAGGTTCAATCCCTGGCATCTCCAAAAAAGGGTCCAGGCAAATAGGTGTGAAAAACCTCACCTTGAGACCCTGGAGAGCCGCTGCCAGTCTGAGAAGACAATACTGACTTTGATGGACCAAGGGTCTGATTCAGTATAAGGCAGCTTCATATGTTCATGTTCAAAGACACCTCCAAAATCTCTCCAAAATATAAAATATGGACAGCATTCTTCCCCCCTCCCTCCCCATCACAGACAGCCTTGTAAAGTCAGGGCACAAAGAAATGTCTTAGCTGGCGTGATCCTTTCAGGTAGAAAAACATCCTGGACTGTCCCAAGCACTGGATATCACCGGAATGGAACGGAATCAGGAACACATGAAGCTGCCTTCTTAGTTGGAGATGCCGGGGATTGAACCTGGGACCTTCTGCTTACCGAGCAGATGCTCTACCACTGAGCCACCTTCCCTCCCCCCCAAAAAACTGGACACCTATCTGGCAACCTGCCTTTCCTAGTTCTTCGCGTCATCCCCCAGAGGTCCAATTTCAAGTGATTATAAATCTTGGGCAAGCTATAAATAAAAAATAGATTCATACTAAAGGAGCAGGCATTCTGCTACCGAAGGCTGGAAACGAAGCACAAAGTGGTCCAAGGGAGACCTCTATCTGTCACACCTTCTTCTCATTCTTCTTTATCTCCTTTCCTTACATGCCCAGAGAAATGCCAATCACCATTTTGGGGGCAGGGACAATGTTTCCTCTAAGTTGAGTTAGTGTGAGCTAGCTCACAGATTTTTAGCCTCCAGCTCACCCATTTTTGTCTTAGCTCAGGAAGGATGACCCCAGAGCACGCTCATTGATGCAGGCGCTCCCAACTTTAATGCCAGGAGTTTACAAAGCAGAATTTTTGCTCACAAGACTCTGCAGCTTAGAGGGAACATGGATTACAAGCTCTGGAAACTGGATGACCCCACAAATTTAACTAAGAGCACGCTAATTGATGCAGTCGCTCACGACTTTAATGCCAGTAGCTCACAAAGTAGAATTTTTGCTCACAAGACTTTGCAGCTTAGAGCAATTTCACTCCAGGCCATTTTGACCAGGGATCTTGGAGGTTTTCTGGCTGTCTTCCGGGCATGGAGCAGGGGTCGCTGGATGTGTATGTAGGGGGAGGGGGAGGTATTTGTGAATTTCCTGCATTGCGCAGGGGATTGGAATAGATGACCCTGGAGATCTCTTCCAGCTCTACGATTCTATAATTCCTCAAAGATGGGAAGCTCAGGATGGAATGTGTTGTGCTCGGGGCTTTTTTTGTAGCAGGAGCTCCTTTGCATCTTAGGCCACGCCCCCCTGATGTAGCCATTCCTCCAAAAGCTTACAGGGCTCTTCTTACAGGGCCTACTGTAAGCTCTTAGAGCAGGGGTGGCCAACGGTAGCTCTCCAGATGTTTTTTGCCTACAACTCCCATCAGCCCCAGCCAGCATGGCCAATGGCTGGGGCTGATGGGAGTTGTAGGCAAAAAAACATCTGGAGAGCTACCGTTGGCCACCCCGTCTTAGAGGATTGGCTACATCCGGCAGGGTGTGGCTTAAGGTGCAAAAAGCCCTGGTTGTGCTCTTCTCCTCTCTAGAAACTTGTTAGATAAGAAGGAGGGACAGAGAAAATCATCCAGTGAGCTCCATGGCTTAGTGTAGATTTGAATCCAGAGTTTGCCCTGCCCTACACCAAACTGCCAGCCATCAGTTTCCTACCTGTAGGCACAAGTTTCTTTTTAGACAACAGTCTGCTTTGGTAGAACAAACTGCAGATCATTGAAACAGTATAAAAACCCTAGGTGGAAACAAGGTGATGGTAGACATCGCCCACACAGGGATAGGCACAAACCAGTGGCGGCCAAGCTGTGGCTCGGGAGCCACATGCGGCTCTTTCACACATACTGGGCGGCTCCCAGAGGCTGAGGAGGAACTTAATGCAGGCTTACTCTCAAGTAAGCATGTTTAGCATTGGGACCTCTGAGCGCTGACCCAGTGGTAGGCAGCTATTTCCACTGTTTGTGAAGATGGCAAGGAGGGTGAAATAGGCAGAGTCGCAAGCTCTTATCCTCCGCCCCAGAGGTTGCCCGGAGACCTAGAGTGGAGGAAGAGAGTGCTAAAGTTGCGGGAGCTGCTGGAAGGAGGGATGGAATCGAAGAGGGTGACGCAGGGTTCCCCCTTAGATTCGTAGCTCTTGTTGGAGCTGTATTTACTAACCTTTGGTGTCAAGGCAAAGAGAGGTGCATAATGGTGGTCAGTGATTTATATGGTACGTGTGTTTCCTTCTTCCATTGGTGCCAAAAAAATAATTCCCTAAACTGGTTTATGGGGACTGTTATTCCCAGCTTTAAAAAAAAAAAAAAACAGTCTCCTTTACATGCTAGAAGGAGACTGGTTTTTTTTTTTTAAAGCAAACCAGTCTCCTTCTAGCATGTAAAGTGCATGCATATGTATTTTATATTTCTGTGCAAAGAAAGGATTGAGAGTTTTAATAAAGATGTGCGTGTACTATTTGTTCATGTCTTGTAGCTCTCAAACATCAGACATTTATTCTGTGTGGCTCTTACGTTAAGCAAGTTTGGCCACCTCTGGCACAAACCGAAACATGAAGCAAAAGTTGTGATTAACTTTCCCCTGCTTGCGGTTCATGGTTCTGAACAGAGGTTTGTGATGGTCCATGGTTATAAACTTCCATGAACTTTTAGAGCTGTTTATGCAGCTCCTGGTGGTTCGTGGATGGAGCAAAAACTGGAGGTCTGAAGGGACTCCAAGTCCCTTCAAACTCCTGCTTTCTGTAGAAGAAGAAGATATTGGATTTATATCCCGCCCTCCACTCTGAAGAATCTCAGAGCAGCTCACAATCTCCTTTACCTTCCTCCCCCACAACAGACACCACGTGAGGTAGATGAAGATATTGGATTAATATCCCGCCCTCCACTCCGAAGAGTCTCAGAGCGGCTCACAATCTCCTTTACCTTCCTCCCCCACAAAAGACACCCCATGAGGTAGATGAAGATATTGGATTTATATCTCGCCCTCCACTCCGAAGAGTCTCAGAGCAGCTCACAATTTCCTTTACCTTCCTCCCCCACAACAGACACCCCGTGAGGTAGATGAAGATATTGGATTTATATCCCGCCCTCCACTCCAAAGAGTCTCAGAGCGGCTCACAATCTCCTTTACCTTCTCCCCCCCCCCCAACAGACACCCTGTGAGGTAGATGAAGATATTGGATTTATATCCCGTCCTCCACTCCGAAGAGTCTCAGAGCGGCTCACAATCTCCTTTACCTTCCTCCTCCACAACAGACACCCTGTGAGGTAGATGAAGATATTGGATATATATCCCGCCCTCCACTCCAAAGAGTCTCAGAGTGGCTCACAATCTCCTTTACCTTCCCCTCCCCCACAATAGACACCCTGTGAGGTGGGTGGGGCTGAGAGGGCTCTCACAGCAGCTGCCCTTTCAAGGACAACCTCTGTGAGAGCTATGGCTGACCCAAGGCCATTCCAGCAGGTGCAAGTGGAGGAGGGGGGAATCAAACCCGGTTCTACAAGATAAGAGTCCGCGCACTTAACCACGACACCAAACTGACTCTCCACTGTACCCCAAGAAAGCTGCAAAAATAGCTGAGCAGTGTGTGTTGGGGGTGCTCAGATATTTTGGGGCTGCCTTCTGCAACCCCTTTAAACTTTAAAAGCATGGAAGAAGACAGCCCGAAAAACAGCTGCGTGCTTTACTCAACAGGACCAAACATCTGAATAAACGTTCCCCGAATTGCAGCCGTTCGTTATACAGCATCCCGCTAAAACACTTGATCATTTGCGTCTCATCTCGGTTTTATTATTTTATCCTGTCAGATCAAGACCGATGGATTAGGGTTGATTTCATGGCTGAGGGGAGCCTGTTGCTGGAATAAACGAGAGAGGCGACCTGGCTGAGTGCTCTGAGATGTATCTGCGTCTCCCCTAAATGTCTCCTGACCTTCTATTATGGCAGGCTCCTGACAAGTCAGCCTGTGGATTGGGAACAGGAGAAGGCAGCCAATGTCTTTCTTTAGCCAAGTGCAATAAGAGCTATTCAAACCAGAAAATCAGGGCTTTTTTGTAGCAGGAACTCCTTTGCATCTTAGGCCACGCCTCCCCCAATGTAGCCAATCCTCTTGGAGCTTACAGGAGGCCCTGTAAGAAGAGCCCTGTAAGCTCTTGGAGGATTGGCTACATCAGGGGTGTGTTGCTGAATATGCAAAGGAGTTCCTGCTACAAAAAAAAAACCCTGGAGGTCATAGAGAGGAAGAGTTTTGCCGCAGAACCTTGAAAGAACATTGGCGGTAAATGCAGCCTCAAAAAAGTTGGCTCAAAAAAAAAAATCTCGTTTGTTTGTCTGTTTTAAGAAGATAATTCACAGGGGCCAAAAGGATACGAAAACAAAGCGAGCAGATGGTCTTGCGATCAATACCCTGCTATTCCCAAATATACAAAATTGATGCCTGCTGGTCTGTCTGTGCGAGTTGTTTAGCTTTGTAGCGTTTTGCCGACTCTTGGGTCCGTCTCTTCCAGTGAATGCTCTAAGCAAGCCAAGGAAATGGGGTCAGCACTGAGTAGACAGCTTCAAACAGTGTCTGAAAGGCAACAGAAAATTCGTTCCCTTAGATTGATGGGTTGGTTTCCATCTTTGCCAATGTCTTCTCTTTTACGAAGACAATTGGGGCATTCATGATTGCTGGAAAGGGTCTTTTATTGCCTTTAAACTGGAGCCAGAGGTGCAGGGCTAACCCTAGGTGATTGCCTAGGATTCGACACCCCCAGCCTTCTGGGAAGGTGCAGCCTCTATGGCCTGTTGTTGGCTGTCCTGAGGAGCTGGCTGGCCACTGTGTGAGACAGGACGCTGGACTAGATGGACCACTGGTTTGATCCAGCAGGACTCTTCTCATTTTCTTATCAGGGGAAGTCTTTGGCCTTTGTTGTTTGCCCTCCAGGGGAATTGGTTGGTGACAGTGCTCCCTCTATGCTGTTAGTGTGAGCTAGCTCACAGGTTTTTTGGGCCTCCGGCTCACACATTTTTGTCTTAGCTCCAGAAAAATGGCCCCAGAGCAAACTAATCGATGCAGTAGCTCACAACTTTAATGCCAAGAGATCACAAAGTAGAATTGTTGCTCCCAAGTCTCCACAGCTTAGAGGGAGTGTTGGCTGTGTGAGATGGGATGCTGGACTAGAAGGACTCATTGCTTCAATCCAGCAAAGCTCTTCTTATATTCTGAAAAATGAAGTTTGGCTCCAGTGACACCTTTAAGACCAATGCAGTGCCGGCCCAAGGGCGCGTGGTGTCTTAGGTGGGTGCCCCCTGCCGCCGCCCCCCCCCCAGTCCTGCAGCACAGCACCGTGCTCCATCATACCCCCCAGGGCACTGCACCTTGGTGCAGCACCCGCCCACCCCCTCCTTCCCTTCCCTTCCCTTCCCTTCCCTTCCCTTCCCTTCCCTTCCCTTCCCTTCTCGTCACCTCCCTTCCCTTCCCTCCCCTTCCCTTCACTTCCTCTCTCTTCCCTTCTCGTCACCTCCCTTCCCTTCCCTTTTTGTCACCTCCCTTCCCTTCCCTTCCCTTCTCGTGACCTCCCTTCCCTTCCCGTCACCTCCCTTCCCTTCCCTTCCCTTCTCGTCACCTCCCTCCCCGTGCAATAATAGCATGCTGTGCCTGAGCCCTGCCGGCCGTGACACGTCACGTATCTTACCTTTCAAAAGGTAAGATATATGCCGCACAGCCTTCAAAAGGTAAGATACACACTGTGTCATGGCCTGCAGATGTGTGCGTGCGTGTGAAAGCGTGTACCTTGAATAAACATGTGTTGGTCTTAAAGGTGCTACTGGACTCAAACATATTCTGAAGTTCAGCAGGCCATAGGTAACATTGGCCCAAGGAAGGAAATACTTTATATATGAAGCGTTGCTGCCCCCTGCAGAAATATTACTCACCACTGAGTCTCTTTGCCTTCAGAGTTATAGATCTGCTGTTATAGACCTCCCGCCATTCATTGACTTCCTGCATTGACTCAGAGTCACTTAAACCCTTAATGGGTTTTTTTGCCATTTTCGTAATAATCGCTCAGTCCCATTTTACAGCTACAGCAGAAATGAATTTTGCAATTAAATAAAACTTCGGAAACCAGTTCTCCTACCTGGAATTTGCATGTAAAAAAAACGGGCAATGCAGTTTGGATTCTTTTCTGTTTTTCCCCAGTGACAGATCATGTTTGTTTTCGAAGAGGAAAACTACAGAAGGGTTGAATGTAGCCTGCTCCTGTGTTGAATTCTGTGCCGTTATCACCCAATTCACCTCTTCGATGTAAATCAAAGTAGACTTTTTATTGGAAACGATAGACAGGTTCCCAGCAAAGACGGTCTTTGCCAAAACTGATTAACACTAGGCAGGTCACACCTTTATAATAAGCCAAAAGCCATCAATTATGCGGTGCAAATAGGCATGCACAGGGTTTTTTTGTAGGAAAAGCCCATCAGGAACTCATTTGCATATTAGGCCACACTCCCTGCTGGTGATATTATTTTGGAACTCATTTGCATATTAGACCACACCCCCTGGTGGCACCATTGTTTTGTGCAGGGCTACAAAAAAACCCAGCAGGAACTCATTTGCATATTAGGCTGCACCCCCTTGATGCCAAGCCAGCCGGAACTGCATTCCTTGTGTTCCTGCTAAAAGAAAAAAGCCCCGGGCACACAAATTCTGGCAGGTAGATACAGACACCTTATCCATTCCCTCCCACAATTCACATACTCTTTTCCAAAGCAGAAGTTAACTTCAGACTGCAGAGAACTGGTGCCCTTCATCCCTCACAGACACATGCAGCTGAGGCATAGTGGTGGTGATTTGTGAACAGTTACAAAAGTGCAGGTGTTTTTTTTAAGCAGGAACGCACAGGAACACAGTTCCAGCTGGCTTGGTGTCAAGGGTGTGGCCTAATATCCAAATGAGTTCCTGCTAGGCTTTTTCTACAAAAAAAGCCCCATGGAAAGCAATGGTGATGTCAGGGGCATGGCCTAACATGCAATTCAGTTCCTGCTGGGCTTGCTTTGCAGAAAAACCCTGCGCAGACAATGGTGGTGTCAGGGGGTGTGGCCTAATATGCAAATGAGTTCCTGCTGGGCTTTTTCTACCCAAAAGCCCTGATATAAATAAGGACACGCAAAACATCTGCGAGCATTACACGTGGGGAAAGCAGGTAGGTCTCAGAGGCCTGCGCAATTATGGCGAGACACAGTTGTTAACATCCTGCCTTTAAAAAATAAATAAATTAAGCCATACGTTTTACATACCTGCATACGTTCTTTATTTACAATTCAGAGATCAAATACCATTGTAACAACAAAGTCTGTGTCTAGTGCACACTGCATTTAGGTGTAAACGTTAAGGGGAAGTGGAATTTCAAAAACTAAGAATGCAATCAGCCCTCTTCAGTCCTGGTCTTGGAGCAATGACTGGAGTTGCAGGATTATAGAAAGTTTTAAGGCTGGCCAAGAAAGCATTTTCATCTTCTTTATACTCCGTCAACATTTCGGCACACATTGGCTCTCCATCCTCTTCAGCATGCTTGAAAAGACGAGGGGGGGGGGGCATGTCCCTAAGCATCTTAGTACAACATCGCCATCTAGAGGGAAATAGAGGCTGCTGACGGTCTTTTCACTTAACAGCAGGACAACCACGTCAATGAGATTCACCCATGAAGCTGCGTTATACTGAACTGACCCGTAAGGGTCAATCTTGTCTGCTCAGATTGGCAGCAGCTCTTCATGTATAGCCCCTCTAGGGGAAAGGTGCTCTTTCAACACCTTGGACTCACGCCAGCTACCCATGTGGCTAGGCGAAGAAGACCAGCTTGAAGAAGCCAAAAGCGAAACAGGAAAAATTAGTACAAACCTGCCGTGTTGCGGACTGAATGGCTGCACGGCCTAGCGAATTGCAGGCTGCACAGTTTTGTAAAGATTGAACGGACTGAACACGGATTGATTCCACCGGAACGTTCCCAAGAGAGCTACGACTTCATGCTGGGTGAACAAGGAGGGACTGGTGTTCCGGTGTGACGGTCCCTTATTCTGCATGAAAAGTTTTATACTTGTCTAAAATCAATATAGGAATTATTTCTATATTTTGGACTAATTTTGTGTTATTTGTATAGAGGCTGGACTGCACGGTAGCTTTTGCTTTGGGCTATTACACCTCAACTTGCCATGACTCTCTTTGTCGATTACACAATCCCCAGGTGGGGGCAGGGGATCCCCTGGTTTGGAGGCCCTCCCCTGCTTCAGGGTAATTAGAAAGCAGGGGCAGGGGGAATTTTCAGCATAGCATCCGATGCCTCTCCTCAAAACACCCTCCAAGTTTCAAAAGGATTGGACCTGGGGGTCCAATTCTATGAGCCCCCAAAGAAGGTGCCCCTATCCTTCATTATTACCAATGGAGGGAAGGCACTTAAAAGGTGTGCAGTCCCTTTCAATGTGATGGCCAGAACTCCCTTTGGAGTTCAATTATGCTTGTCACACCCTTGCTTCTGGCTCCACCCCCAATGTCTCCTGGCTCCACCCCCAGAGTCCCACCCTCAAAGTCTCCTGGTTCCACTCCTAAAGTCTCCTGGCTCCACCCCCACTGTCTCCTGGCTCCACCCCCAATGTCTCCTGGCTCCACCCCCAAAGTCCCACTCCCAAAGTCTCCTGGCTCCACCCCCAATGTCTCCTGGCTCCACCCCCAAAGTCCCACTCCCAAAGTCTCCTGGATCCACCCCCAATGTCTCCTGGCTCCACCCCCAATGTCTCCTGGTTCCACCCCTAAAGTCCCCAGATATTTCTTGAATTGGACTTGGCAACTCTAAGTCCCTCCCGTGTTTACATTCCAGGCTCCTATTCTCTGGAATGGATGGGTCCCATCGATCCATTGAGTTAATGGCAATGCTTTCCTCCAATTCAAGGGGGCCTTCTCCTGATGTCAGAAGCTCCTTGTCCTCAGGAAATGCACTGCTTTTTGCAGACAGGTCTGTGAGATCTAGCAGGCTCCTAAAACACTTTTCTTTGAAACTAAGCAGGACAACAACTGTCCCAGAAGAAGAAGAAGAAACAGAAGAGGAGGAGGAGGAGATCGGTTTTATACATCCCCTTTCACAGAGTCTCCGCACAACAGACACCCTGTGAGGGAGGTGGGGCTGAGAGAGCTCTGAGAGAACTGCTCTTGAGAGAACAGCTCTGAGAGAACTGGAACTAGCCCAAGGTCACCCAGCAGCTGCAAGTGGAGGAGTGGGGAATTAAACCCGGTTCTCCCAGATTAGAGTCCACACTCTTAGCCACTGCACCTCTGGTGGATCTCTCCTCCATGAATCTGTCTCTGCCCCATTTAAAGCTGTCGATCCCTGTGACCATCATGCTAAACAAGTCACATTCATATTCTGGGTTTGTTTTTTTTTCAGAGTTGCAAGAACCCCCTCTGAAAAAAATCTCCCAGCCTTTCCAAAATACTCCCCCCCCCTTCAAATAAAACCCCTTAACCATCTCTTTGGACAAGAATTCCCAAATGTGCATTGAGATTTTGACGGCCAGCCCAAATGGTGTTTGACAATCTTGCACCTGTAAGAGAGACACGTGGCTAGCTTATAGGTTTTCCAGGGAGCCCTTGGGGGTAGCTGCAGGTAGCCAGCAGGGGGTGGAGGGGATGTACCTGCAGCAAGGGATGCCTACTCCAGCTTTTCAGCCATGTTGCCAGAAACACAGTGTCACTTCCAGTGTGCAGTGGAAGTGACATCATCTCATTGCTGACGATGCTCCGGTATTTGGGGAAGGGGGAACTCAATAGTAAAAATGCTGTGTCATGGACGGGGGTGGAATTCTAGCAGGAGCTCCTTTGCATATCAGGCCGCACACCCCTGATGTAGCCAATCCTCCAAGAGCTTACAAGATTCTTCTTTGTAAGCTCTTGGAGGATTGGCTGAATCAGGAGGTGTGGCCTAATACGCAAAGGAGCTCCTGCTAGAATTCCACCCCTGGTCATGGGTCAGCCAAGCACTGCTGAGGAGTCCTCAGGAGAAAGGCACTCCTTGGGTGAAAAGAGAAGAAAAAGAAGAAGTCCATAGATTTATACCCTGCCCTTCTCTCTGAATCAGAGTCTCAGAGCGGCTTACACTCTCCTTTATCTTCTCCCCCCACAACAGACACCCTGTGAGGTAGGTGGGGCTGTGAGAGTTCTCACAGAAGCTGCCCTTTCAAGGACAACTCTGCAAGAGCTATGACTGACTCAAGGCCATTCCAGCAGCTGCAAGTGGAGAAGTAGGTAATCAAACCCGGTTCTCCCAGATAAGAGTCTGCGCACTTAACCACTACACCAAATTGGCTCCCATTTATTCTCCCATTAAAGCAAAGAGCTTCATGTAACAACCCTGAACCCTTTAAAAATGAAGAGCTGCTAGTCAAGGCTCACAGCCAGCAGCTGATCCAGAGCCACCAGGACCTAGCTCCAATGCAACAAGTGAGACACAATTGATTGAGACCAGCCCACCAGGCTCACTTCTACCCTTTGCGTGCCAAAGACGGAGGCTCAGAACAGAACTACAAGCAAGGAGGCAGAGTGCACATCTCCTGGACCATCGCCAGCTGCAGGACTTTTTTTGAGCAGGAACGCACAGGAATGCAGTTCCAGCTGGCTTGGTGTCAGGGGGTGTGGCCTAATATGAAAATGAGTTCTGCTGGGTCAACTAAACAATGGTAATGTAGGGGGTGGGGCCTAATATGCAAATGAGTTCCTGCTGGGCTTTCTCTACAAAAAAAACCCTTGGCCAGCTGCATGCTGATTACAGCCTGGAATAGCAGCAGAGTTACTCTCAAGCAGCTGGCTGCTAACAGGGGCTTGATAGGAAGTGCCTACCAAAAAGCAGATGTAGCAGCCTGTGTATTGTGGAAGCATCAGGTCATCAACCCCCTGACTTTACAAACCTTGGACTGTCAGTGTCTCTTGACTCTGGACTCTTCCCGTCTGCACTTGTGAACAGCCTCGGACTGTTGGACCTTTCTTCCTGTATAGTACTCTGAACTGGACTCTGCTCTCTTGGGAACTATCCTTTAGACAGGACTCTGACTCCGGCATTTGGCTCGGACTGACCTTTAGATTCTGACACAATGACATAATTTCTCATGCACGGTGTAAGCGACATTGCCATGTTGTCAGCAGCAGGGCTTTGGGGGGGCAAGAGCACACCAGAGCGGAGCTCCGCTTGGGCTGGCCAGGGCTCTGGTTGGCGTGCTGAGGAAGGAGTGCAGAGGCATCTTAAGAACATAAGAGAAGCCATGTTCGATCAGGCCATTGGCCCATCCAGTCCAACACTCTGTGTCACACAGTGGCCAAAAAACCCAGGTGCCATCAGGAGGTCCATCAGTGAAGCCAGGACACTAGAAGCCCTCCCACTATGCCCCTCCCAAGCACCCAGAAAACAGCATCACTGCCCCAGACATAAGAACATAAGAGAAGCCATGTTGGATCAGGCCAATGGCCCATCCAGTCCTACACTCTGTGTCACACAGTGGCCAAAAAACCCAGGCGCCATCAGGAGGTCCATCAGTGGGGCCAGGGCACTAGAAGCCCTCCCACTATGCCCCCTCCCAAGCACCCAGACTACAGAGCATCACTGCCCCAGACAGAAAGTTCCAACAATAAGCTGTGGCTAATAACCACTGATGGACCTCTGCTGCATATGATTATCCAATCCCCTCTTGAATGCTTGCAGCCGCCACCACCTCCTGTGGCAGTGAATTCCACTTATTAATCACCCTTTCTACTGGGGAAGGCACCAGGGTTCTCCTGCTTGGCTTTTTCTACAAAAAAAAAAGGGCCCTGGTCAGCAGTACCAGCTTTGGGCTCTTTTTGCTGCCGGTGACACGGCTGAAACGCAGGGCAAGGTCAGTAGGTCCCCCTGCTGGCCAGCTGATTGGTGGCAGGGGGCATGGCCCAGGAGCTAGAGATCTCTGGCTCCGGTAGGGTCTTGCCAACACTGGCGGCCAGGGGTGGAATTCTAGCAGGAGCTCCTTTGCATATTAGGCCACACACTCCCCTGATGTAGCCAATCCTCCAAGAGCTTACAAAAAAGAGCCTTGTGAGCTCCAGGAGGATTGGCTACATCAAGGGGTGTGTGGCCTAATATGCAAAGCAGCTCCCGTGAGAATTCCACCCCTGCTGGTAGCTTATGTGCAGGATTCTGCCTTTTGCACACCGCTGCGAATGTGGCTTCTCAAGCATTTCTGTGCTGTGCCAAGAACCAAAGACGGCACAGCCGGCGAGCTGAGAGGCAGGGCGTGATGAATCTTCCCTGTGCCAAAGGCCCCCCCGAGCACTTCAGCGAGAGTTGACATCACAGCTGTTGTGTTGTAAAAGGCTGTTGACATTTCTCATGTTTTTCTGATTAATTGTGTCTCCGATATCTTCTGCCGGTTGCAACCACCCGGATCTCGTTGCGGCGTAATGAATATTTTCTGCCTCGAGATACTCGTGCGATTGGAGTGTCGTCCTAAATGAAAGCAGGGTAGATTGATTTCTTCTCATTCATTATCTTTTCCGAACATCCTTTCAGTTGCCCTTTCGCTCCCCTTCTGCTCAGCCCCTTTGGGCAGCTGGCATCCGCCATAAATCAAAGTCTCTGACATTTATTCTCCCATTAAAGCAAAGAACGAAGTAAGCAGATTTTTTTTTTCTGTCTTTAATGTACCCTGCAAAGAGGGCGGTCCCTACGTTGGCCTTGTCTTAGAGCCAATCAGCAAGTAGAAAGACACACAGTGTATTCTTCTTGGGCTGCGTGACTTCAGACCGAAGGCTTCCATCCATCAGGTGGGGCATGGAAACCTCCTGGAACTACAGCTGGTCGCCAGATAGGGTTGTCAGGTCCAATTCAAGAAATATCTTGAATATTTGAGGGTGGAGTCAGGAGACTTTGGGGGTAGAGCCAGGAGCAAGCATAATTGAACTCCAAAGGGAGTTCTGGCTGTCGCATTTAAAAGGACCGCACACCTTTTAAATGCCTTCCCTCCATTGGAATTAAATAGGGGCACCTTCTTTGGGGGCTCATAGAAATGGACCCCTGGTCCAATTCCTTTGAAATTTGGGAGGTGTTTTCAGGAGAGGCACTGGATGCTATGCTACACATTTGGTGCCTCTACTTCAAAAACAGCCTCCCCCCCCGAGCCCCAGATATCCGTGGATCAATTTTCCATTGTACCCTGTGGGAATCGGTCTCCATAGGGAATAAAGGAGTGCCCAGTAGACATTTCCCTCCCCCCCCCCCTTTCTGATTACCCTGAAACAGGTGAGGGCCTCCAAACCCGGGGATCCCCTGCCTCCACCTGGGGATTGGCAACCCTATCACCAGATTACATAGATCGGTTTCCCTGGAGAAAATGGCTGCTTTGTGTTGGAAGCGGAGGACTTGGTGTTGTCTCCTGGCGCAGACTTGAGAGATGGCACCAAAGAGTTTAGCCAGATAAAGAGGTCAGGACACACAGAGCTTCCTTTTCCTTCCTGCTACCTGATCCTTTCTGTTTGAAGTAGAATGCTAATCTTAGGGGTGCACAGGGCTCATTTTGTAGCAGAAAATCCTTTGCATATTAGGCCACACACCCGATGTACCCAATCCTCCAAGAGCTTATAAGGCTCTTAGTACAGGCCTACTGTAAGCTCCGGGAGGATTGGCTACATCAGGGGGCATGGCCTAATATGAATAGGCGTTTCTGCTACAAGAAAAAGCCCTGGGGGTGCAATTTCTTTCTTTCTGCTCTCACACTTCCTCTCTCTCATATGCATGAAGAAGAAGAAGATGAAGATGATGATGGATTTATATCCCGCCCTCCACTCCAAATCTCAGAGAGGCTCACAATCTCCTTTATCTTCCTCCCCGACAACAGACACCCTGTGAGGTAGGTGGGGCTAAGAGAGCTCTTACAGCAGCTGCCCTGTCAAGGACAGCTTCTATGAAAGCTATGGCTGACTCAAGGCCATTCCAGCAGGTGCAAGTGGAGGAGTGGGGAATCAAACCCGGTTCTCCCAGATAAGAGTCTGCGCACTTAACCACTACACCAAACTGGATCTCTTAGTGCAAGATCTCTCCACCTTGCACCATGGAGACCGGACATACGGCCAGCATCTAACACCATCCAGTTAGCAAGAACAGGTAATCGATCTCTATCTCTCACCTGCACTCTCATGCATGTATTTCCTTTAATCAGAGTGGTTTATTAGTTTTAGAGCTAATTGCTGACTCTACGGCTGATTACAGACCAGCACTTTGGGCCGACTCAGAGACGCCTGAAGGCTCTTTCTACCATATGTGAAGCATGAAGGCTCTTTCTACCATATGTGGTGGACTTGTGAAAGAGCTAAAATGTTTTGGCAGATGATTCAACAAGAGATATCTAAGATCCTAGGATATGAATTTAAAAAAGAAGCAGAGACATTTCTGCTGGGATTACAAATGGAGAATTTTCCAAAAGAAGATAGAACTTTAATATGGTACTTGCTCTCAGCTGCTAGGACATTGTATGCGCAGTTGTGGAAGCAAGAAAAAATACCAGAAAAATGGGACTGGACTTTAAAAGTTATGTCATGGAGTGAAATGGATAAGCTAACAAGAAAATTAAGAGACTGCGATTTAGAACTCTTTAATCGGGAGTGGAAGAAATTCAGAAGATATGTAGAAAAAGAGTGGAAAATAAAAGGACATTGGACAATTTTTGAAGATTAAGACCTTTAAGACAAGAATATAACTTTTGAAGGGTTTTTTTTCTTTCTTAATCAATTTTTGTTTTTTCTTGATAGTTAAAGGTACCTTTAATATCTGTTTTCTAAAAAATAACACTGGCGGGGGTCAATTATTGGGGGGTGGGGTGGGAGGAAAGTAAGATGTGGGGTAGAATGATGCTTTCATCTTAAGGTTTTTTATAAGCTGTAGAAATAGTTCTACTACCATATGTTACTAATAAAATTGTTTATACAATGAAGTCGGCCCAAAGAATCCCTCCGCACGCAAACATCTGCCGGGCGTCCTAATCCCACACTCACCCCGTCCTTCCGGCCGCTCCACCCGGCTCAAAAAGTTACCACTTTGAAAGTGGTAGCAAATATGTGAGCCGTCTGTCAGTCGCCTCCCTTGCTATCTGGATGGGGGAGGGCGCACGCGAGGCGACTTGGCAGTCTGGAGCTGTCAAGTCGCCCCAAGCTGTTTCGGTTTTTATTTAATGAGACCGATCAGAGCGCTACTGCGCTCATGCGCACCAGCGCTTCCCCCTACCCTTCCGGGAAAACAAAGGAATCTAGCTTCCGGGTTGCTTTCCTGTGCGGTGGCACCCAGCCCGGGATGGGATGCCGGCAGGATGTGGGTGAGCGTGGGGAGGCTCCAGGATGGCCCTTTTGGGGCCATGCTGATTCAGGATGCCCGTCTGTTTTCAGCCCATGAAACTTTGTTAAGACTGCTTACATGCCTAGCCCCAGCTCTGCCCATTAAAGCCTTGAGCACTCTGCTATTCCCATCATACTTTTAAAATTACTTTCTCCTATGTGGCCTCAGTGGCATGATGAAGATTTCCATCGCTCTGGAGAGCCAGTTTGGTGTAGTGGTTAAGTGTGTGGACTCTTACCTGGGAGAACCGGGTTTGATTCCCCACTCCTCCACTTGCACCTGCTAGCATGGCCTTGGGTCAGCCATCGCTCTGGCAGAGGTTGTCCTTGAAAGGGCAGCTGCTGGGAGAGCCCTCTCAGCCCCACCCACCTCACAGGGTGTCTGTTGTGGGGGAGGAAGGGAAAGGAGATTGTGAGCTGCTCTGAGACTCTTCGGAGTGGAGGGCGGGATATAAATCCAATATCTTCATCTACCTCACAGGGTGTCTGTTGTGGGGGAGGAAGGTAAAGGAGATTGTGAGCCACTCTGAGACTCTTTGGAGTGGAGGGCGGGATATAAATCCAATATCTTCTTCTGCTTTATGCATTTTGGTTATTGCCCCATTTTTTTGTGGGGGGGGAATATTGGAAAGTTTGTCAGATCTTAAAGTTCAGCCAAATTCTCACAGGGAGTTTGAACAATGGAGCCCAGAAGCAAGTATTGTTGGGGCGGGGAGGGTAGCATAATAAAATTTAGAGGTTCTGGAGCTCTGCTCCTGCCAGCTCCTGCCCAAAATGAAGCCTGGCTTGAACTAATGAAAGATTGCAACAGAATATTCAGGGGGGGGGGGTTGTCTCAGGAACTCCTTTGCATATTAGGTCACACCCCTCTTATGTAGCCAACCCCCCAAGAGCTTACAGGGCTCTTCGTACAGGCCTATTGTAAGCTCTTGGAGGATTGGCTACATCAGGGGTGCGTGGCCTAATATGCAAAGGAGTTCCTGCTACACACACACACACACACACACACACCAAAAAAGCACTGGTTCCAATGCATTACTCTGATGGTGAAAATGTACTGTTTCCATTGAAAAGAATCAGCAACCGACATTTGCAACTGGGAATGTACAAGGGGCTTCTGATCAAAACAATAAAATTCACATTATGGATCCAATGCGGGTTACTTGAAACACTGATGAAATCACACGCGTTTCAATAGAAATAGAACTTTATTAGTAAGACCATGCACATATACATAAATTTATATATATATGTATATATTTTAAAACACATGTATTTATCTTTTTTCTACCATTCACTTTTTTAAAAAAAAAATCCATAAAAACCTTTCAGGTAGGTCTCAAATAGGTCCAAATTTTGTTGTGGCCGTTGATTGTACAACAAACACGCAGTCCCTTCAGTTGAGTAGCATAAAACCTCCTAACCACCACAACATTCCAATGTGAGCCAGCGCATTCCCCATAATAAGTTATCTTCCTTTAATGCATTGTTAATACTGTCTGCCAGGGGTGCAGCTTTAAATTGATTCCATGATGTGATTAACTGAACAAAGGTTTCATGCAAAAATTTCAGTAGCCCCCGATTACGTAATTGGTAGATCTCTCAACCTCACCTCAGTTTTTCTACATTCTTATTTTTGTCACGAGCCTGTATTCTTCCCCCCCCCCCCCTTTTACACATGTTTTGCTCTGTCTAGTTGTCACTTTGATATTAAAGGTAAAGGTTTACCTGTGCAAGCACCGAGTCATTACTGACCCATGGGATAATGTCACATCATGACATTTCCTTGGCAGATTTTAATGGGGTGGTTTGCCATTGCCTTCCCCGGTCATCTACACTTCCCCCCAGCAAGCTGGGTACTCATTTTACCAACCTCGGAAGGATGGAAGGCTGAGTCAATCTTGAGCCGTCTACCTGAAGCCAGCTACTGCCAGGATCGAACTCAGGTTGTGAGCAGAGCTTGGACTGCAGTACTGCAGCTTACCACTCTGCACCATGGGGTTCCTGAAATGGCTTTGGGGGAGCCAATATTTACTCCACTGCAGAAATTTACGTGTACTGATGGACTGCATATAGGTTTCCCCAATGGAGTGGATAATAGGTCTCTGGGGTCATGAATTTATTTATTTATTTATTTATTTGGGATTTATATCCCGCCCTTCCCACGAATGGCTCAGGGCGGCTTCCAACAATTAATCAAACTTAAAAGTAAACAATTTCAAATATAAAACAGTTAAATAATTTAAGCAGTTAAAACATTAAAACAGAGTAATTCAGTTTCCTATGAACAGATGGCTGGCCAGTTTCCTCAAGTTGTTATCCTAACTAAATGTAGGCTGGGTATAGGCTAGCCGGAAGAGGGTCGTCTTACAGGCCCTGCGGAACTGCGCCAAGTCCCGCAGGGCCCTCACCTCTTCCGGCAGCTGATTCCACCATACGGGGGCCATAACGGAGAAAGCCCTTTCCCTGGTGGCTTTCAGACGGGCTTCTTTTGGCCCGGGGATAGTGAGGAGATTTTGTGTTCCTGACCTCAGTGCTCTCTGGGGAACATGTGGGGAGAGACGGTCCTTCAGGTAGGCAGGTCCCAGGCCATATAGGGCTTTAAAGGTAATAACCAGCACCTTGTACCGGACTCGGTATATCACTGGAAGCCAGTGCAGAGTCCGGAGACCCGGCTGGATGTGTTCCCACTTTGGGAGACCCAATAACAGCCGGGCCGCGGCATTCTGCACCAGCTGCAGTTTCCGGGTCCGAGACAAGGGCAGCCCCATGTAGAGGGCGTTGCAGTAGTCCAACCTTGAGGTGACCGTAGCATGGATCACTGTTGCTAGGTCGTCGCGCTCCAGAAAGGGGGCCAGCTGCCTTGCCCGTCTAAGATGAAAAAATGCGGACTTGGCAGCGGCTGCTATCTGAGCCTCCATCTTTAAAGAAGGCTCCAATAGCACCCCCAAGCTCCTGACCCTGTCCGCCGCCATAAGCGGCGCACCATCAAAAGCCGGCAGGGGGATCCCCCTCCCCGGGCCGCGGCGGCCCAAGCAAAGGACCTCTGTCTTCGTAGGATTTAACTTCAGCCCACTCAGTCTGAGCCACTCAGCCACGGCCCGTAGTGCCTGGTCAAGGTTTTCCGGGGCGCAGACAGGCCGGCCATCCATCAGTAGATAGAGCTGGGTGTCATCAGCATACTGGTGACACCCCAACCCATACCTTCGGGCAATCTGGGCAAGAGGCCGCATGTAGATGTTAAATAACATCGGGGAGAGAACCGCCCCTTGGGGCACACCACAATCAAGTGAGCGCCTCCGAGACAGCTCCCCCCCAATTGCGACCCTTTGTCCCCGACCTTCCAGGAAAGAGGAAAGCCACTGTAAGGCCAACCCCTGAATCCCTGCGTCGGCGAGGCGGCACGTCAGTAGCCGATGGTCGACCGTGTCGAACGCCGCCGACAGGTCTAACAACATCAGCACCGCCGAGCCACCCCGATCCAGATGCCGTTGAAGGTCATCCACTAAGGCAACCAACACTGTCTCCGTCCCGTGTCCCGGGCGAAAGCCGGACTGAAATGGGTCGAGGACGGAGGTGTCATCCAGGAAGGTCTGTAACTGCTTTGCCACTGCCCTCTCAATAAGTTTACCCAAAAAGGGCAAATTTGAAACCGGCCGATAGTGTGTCAATTGGGCCGGATCTAGAGATGGCTTTTTTAAGAGGGGTCGGACCACAGCCTCTTTAAGTGGCGTTGGAAAGTGCCCTTCCGTTAGGGATCTATTTATGATATCCCGCACGGGATATCTAAGGTCCCCCTTGCAAGATTTAATAAGCCAGGAAGGGCATGGGTCTAATTTACAAGTTGTTGGGCGAGCAGATACAAGAATCCTGTCAACTTCCTCCAGACTGAGGGGGTCAAAGCCATCCAGTATATAATCCGAGGACAGGCTCGGGGCCTCAGGTTCGCTAACTGTCTCCAAACTGGCAGGGGAGTCGGGGCGGAGTGATGCGACTTTATCCGCAAAAAAATTCGCAAAAGCCTCACAGCCTATTTCCAATTCAGTAGAATTTAACCTGCCTTGCGGCAGCATAGTAAGTCCTCTAATTACGTCAAATAATTGTGCCGGGCGCGAAGTTGCGGATGCAATCTTAGCCGCAAAGAATGTTCTCTTTGCGGATTTGATTGCCATCTCATAGGCCTTCAAACTCTCTCTATAAGATGCTCGGGTCACTTCGTCTCGAGTACGCCGCCATTGCCTCTCTAGTCGTCTGAGCCCCCGCTTTTGTTGCCGCAGCTCCCGGTTAAACCAGGGCGACGGTTTCGGGTGGGGGCGCAGAGGGCGCCTGGGTGCGATCTCCTCGATGGCCCTGGAGAGCCCATTGTTCCAGGACTCTACCAGACCATCCAGGGAATCACCAGACCATCCAGGGAATGAATGAATGAATGAATGAATGAATGAATGAATGAATGAATGAATGAATGTAGTGATGAACCCAGCTTTTGCTGGGATCAAAATCCAGTCATGAGCAGAGCTTGGACTGCAGAAATTTACGTGTACTGGTGGACTGCATATAGGTTTCCCCAATGGGGCGAATAATAGGTCTCTGGGGTCATGAATGAATGAATGAATGAATGAATGAATGAATGAATGAATGAATGAATGAAGTAGTGATGAACCCAGCTTTTGCTGGGATCAAACTCCGGTCATGAGCAGAGCTTGGACTGCAGAAATTTATGTGTACTGGTGGACTGCATATAGGTTTCCCCGATGGGGCAAATAATAGGTCTCTGGGGTCATGAATGAATGAATGAATGAATGAATGAATGAGTGAGTGATGAACCCAGCTTTTGCTGGGATCAAACTCTGGTCGTGAGCAGAACTTGGACTGCAGAAATTTACGTGTACTGGTGGACTGCATATAAGTTTCCCCAATGGAGCAAATAATAGGTCTCTGGGGTCATGAATGAATGAAGTAGTGATGAACCCAGCTTTTGCTGGGATCAAACTCCGGTCGTGAGCAGAGCTTGGACTGCAGTACTGCAGCTTACCACTCTGCACCATGGGGCTCCTTTGATATTGTTTGATATTACAGCACTGTATCTTCAAGATAGTTAAAAGCACAGGGAAATAAGCTGGAGATACAACGCTGTAATATCAAAGCAGCCATTAGAGGGAGGAAAATACATGCAGGGAGGAGAAGATATGGGATCAAAAGCGACAAAAATAAGACTGCAGAAAAGCTCACACTCACATATAATATCAACTAAAATCTGTTCTGGATGTGTCCTGAGTGAATGAGAGTAAAGAACACTGGTGGTTTCTCACTGGGAATATATCTCTGCCAATGTCATTATGCACCATTAACTTCTCACCAGAAGCTCCTCAAAACTTCTGGAGCTCCATCTCACCACCACAACCCACAGACATGAAGCTTCTCCATACCTATCCACAGAGCTGGAATTCTAGCAGGAGCTCCTTTGCACATTAGGCCATGCGCCCCTGATGTAGCCAGTCCTCCAAGAGTTTACAAAAAAAGAGCTTTGTAAGCTCCAGGAGGATTAGCTACATTAGGGTTGTGTGGGCTAATGTGCAAAGGAGCTCCTGCTAGAATCCCCAACCCTGCCTATTCAGATAGTTTGTCAAGGTCACTGATATCTTCTCTGACTGACAGCATCTCTTTCACAGGTCTTTCATATCATCCACTATTTCATCCTTTTAAGCGGGGCGGCCTGGAGATGAACCCAGAACCTTCTGCATGCCAAGCAGATGCTCTGCCATTGAACCACTTGATGTCTGTCCATTATCTCCTTAAAATTCATCAGCCCAGCTTAATTTTTTTTAAAGATCACCCAGAGTCAAACATCCAAAAATAAAATCTGGAAAACAGCACATTCCTCAAATTTTCTGCCTTAAAAAAGTAGCCTGAAAAGCTAATAAATGAATTTCTTAGCAATTCACAGCACGCCAGCCAATATCAACACCACCTCAGAGCCGACAAGATGGGCTTTCTGTTCTAAAAAGGTCAGGAGAAAGAATGATCTTTAAGAAACATTTGAAGAATCTTGAAAGAACCTTTCTAGCTTAGCCATTAGGGAACAAGCCACAAGAGCCTAATATAAAGAAAAAGGAGGAAATGACCTTCACCATTAAAACTGAGAGAAGGACTAGAAGCAATGAGTCAAAAGAACAGCAAAGTGAATAGAGTGGAAAGTCACAGAACAAGTGACTGGATAACGGAAATGTGTCTGGGGAATTATTGATGCCAAATGGTAGTCAAAGCAATGGTATTCTCAGTGGTAATGTATGGTTGTGAGAGCTGAACCTTAAGGAAGGCCGAGTGCAGAAGAATAGGTGCTGGAGAAGACTCTTGAGAGTTACTTCGACTGCAAGAAGATCAAATCAGTCAGTCCTAAGGGAAATCAACCCAGACTGTTCCCTGGAAGGTCAGATGCTGAAGCTGAAGCCCAAATACTTTGGCCACCAAATGAGAAGGGAGCCCTCACTGGAGAAGATCCTGATGCTGGGAAAGACTGAAGGCAAAAGAAGAAGGGGGCGGCAAAAGATGAGATGGCTGGACAGCGTTACTGATGTAACTAACACAAATTTGAGCAGACTTCGGAGGATGGTGGAAGACAGGAGGGCCTGGCGTGACTTGGTCCACGGGGTAGCAAAGAGTCAAGCTCGACTGTGCGACTGAACAACAACGATAGATTTAGATGGTATTCCACATTGCATAATTAACCTCCAGAATTCATTACTGCAAGACTTGGGGAAGGCCTGTGGCTGAGACTTTTTTAAAAAAAATACTTTACAATGCCTATAAACCACGGTGGTGGAATATCTTTCCGAGGGGTGGACAGTGGGGCAAACAAAAGATTAATATCCCCATTCCGTTCCTTGCTTCTCTGTAGACTCTGGTCAGTCGCTGCGGGAGACAAAATTCTGGATTTCAAGGACCTTCGATTCAGCGAAGTGATACCTAATAAGGGCTGGGTCCACACGGGCCTTTTAAGCCGGGACAGGGACAAGACACGGGCAGACCCCAAAAAAGGGCGACCAAACGCACACATCTGCCTCCCGTCCCACTCCTGCACTCATCCCGTCCGTAGGCATCCCAGTCGCGGCTCAAAAAGCTACCACTTTGGAAGCGGAAGCAAATATTTGCACCACACGGCATCCGCCCTACCAGGCGTGGAGACGCCGGAGCGCGCCTGCGAGGCGCATTGGCGGTGTGAACCCACCAGGCTGCCCCAAGCCACTTCTGGCTTTAAAAAAAAAAAACCCATTGATTCCAAGTGCATAGGCGTATGGGTGCAAGGGCACATGACCAAGGGTCATTTTGTAGAAAAATAGATGAGGGAGCTCACTGGCAGAACTCATTAGTATATGCCACCACCACCCAGCCAAAAGCAACCTGATGCAAGAAAGAAGACCCTTGGATGAGCAAGGCCTGTTTGGGCTGGCTAGAGATCCAGGCAGCCCAAGCAGGCCTTGCTCACCTGGGGCTCTCCTGGGTCACCCCCCACACTCCAAAGACCAGCAAGCCACCCACTGCCCAAAATCACCTAAGAAGTTGAGAAAGGGCGGTGTGGGTTTCTCCGGGGGTTAATGAGGGCTTCTGTGGGTGCGGCAAAGCTCCCAGTGCCTGGCTGGCTGCCCGCTTTCCTATCCAGGGATTGTTATGCAGCTGCACCTCCTAGTCAACGGACAAGGTAGGTGAGGAGGAAGAGGGGGAACCCTCGGAAAGGTTCAGAAGCTGTGCTCCTGTGAGCTCCTGCTGAATTCAAGGCCTGCACATGACCAATAAATGAATGGGAAAAAAAGAAACCCAAACCAAGCTACAGGGATGGTGCAGGACAGTTGTCTGACCGCAGAGTCACGTCCCAGGTGGGAGATGGGTGCTTTGTGGTGGAGCGTGTGGACGGGCTTCCACCACCCCATTCTGAGCCTCCCATGCACCCCAAGCTACCAGTCTAAAGATTTCAAAAGGTAGATAACAGCAGGAGACAAAAAGTAACTGGAGCTAAGGCATGACTAGAAGAAGATAAAGATGAAGATATTGGATTTATATCCTGCCCTCCACTTGGAAGAGTCTCAGAGCGGCTCACAATCTCCTTTACCTTCCTTCCCCACAACAGACACCCTGTGAAGTGGGTGGGGCTGGAGAGGGCTCTCACAGCAGCTGCCCTTTCAAGGACAACCTCTTCAAGAGCTATGGTTGACCCAAGGCCATTCCAGCAGGTGCAAGTGGAGGAGAGGGGAATCAAACCTGGTTCTGCCAGATAAGAGTCCGCACACTTAACCACTACACCATACTGGCTCTCCTTGGGACTACTTGGGAATGTGGGACTGCAAAGATGCATCTGGTACTACACACAATTCCCTCTTATTGGGCGAGAAACTTAGAAGAGAAGAGCTGTCTCTCTTGTTTGTCATGACTTCAAGAGACCCTTGAAAGTCACCATAAGAACCGGTACACTAGTGCCACCGGTACAAAGAAGGGAGGTTGGTATGATATAGCCTGATCTGTAGGGGAGGGGTCGTGGCTGAGTGGTAGAGCATCTTCTTGGCATGCAGAAGGCCCCAGGTTCAATTCCCGGCATCTCCAGTTAAAAGACTAGGTAGGAGGTGATATGAAAGACCCCTTACCTGAGACTCTGAAGATCTGCCGCCAATCTGAGTAGACAATACTGGCCTGAATAAATCAAGGGTCTAATTCAGTCAAAGGCGGTATTCATGTGATCTTGGCAGATTTCAAAAGCTAGTCAGGACTTGGATGGGAGACCACCAAGGAACTGCTCCAACTCCTCTTCTCCTTTCCAGTGTAACATTTTCTCTTTTTCCAGGTTATCCTTCCCAGGCTTATTAATGCAGGGGAGGGACGGTGACTCAGTGGTAGAGCATCTGCTTGGTCAGCAGAAGGTCCCAGGTTCAATCCCTGGCATCTCCAACTAAAAAGGGACCTGGCAAGTAGGTGTGAAAAACCTCAGTCTGAAATCCTGGAGAGCCGCTGCCAGTCTGAGTAGACAATACTGACTTTGATGGACCAAAGGTCTGATTCAGTAGAAGGCAGCTTCATATGTCCATATGTTGAATGCACATATGCCTGATCCAACAAGAGTGCTCAGCATGGGGAATCTAGGGGTAGAATTCTAGCATGGGTGGAATTCTAGCAGGAGCTCCTTTGCATATTAGGCCACACACCCCTGATGTAGCCAATCCTCCAAGAGCTTACAAAAAAGAGCCTTGTAAGCTCTTGGAGGATTGGCTATGTCAGGGGGTGTGGCCTAATATGCAAAGGAGCTCCTGATAGAACTCCACCCCTGTGGTCACATATATCTGGATGGACACCCTCACCGGCATCATGATGCTTCTCTGAGCTTCACTGAACTGGCAATTTTGGAACAGTAGTTTTCATCCTTGCAAAGGAATGGTGCAGGGGAGGGACGGTGCAGATTAGAGGTCACCCTGATTTTTTTTTAAAAAAAATCAGTCGATATGGCTGAGATCCTAAGAACATTTCCCTGGAAGCAAGCCCTATATGGAGCCTAACTTCTTGAACAGATCTGCTTAGGATTGCACTCCAGTTCTTCAAGCACTTTTTATGATTAGACATGGATAGTGCGATTCCCTTTGCAGTTGCAAGCTAACATTGGATGGCAGCATACTAACGATGATCTACCAGAATGTCCCTCTGCGATTGGCCAAACTGAAACACAACAAGAGCCACAGAAGAGCACAAGACAGTTCTCTTGGGGTCAGGCAAAAAAATGTGCAGGTGGGGTTTTTTAGATCTGTATAATACGAATATCCTGCGGCAGCGGAAACTTTGCCAAGTGGCAGGATATGCCCACACTACAGGCAAACTGGTTTTACGGTCATTCCCAATTTCCAATAGAATTTTGAGAACTGTAGTTCAGGGGAGAGAGGAGGGAGCTTCAGTAGAGAAACCTTAATGCCTTCGCAAATGACAGTTCCCAGGATTCTTTGGGTAAAGTGCTATAAAAAGTCTCCATCTGCAATGTAGCCGGGGATTAAGTACATTCCTCACTTTGAGCTCCATGTACTTTTTATTGTCCTTCTTTTCTTTGGCTAGAACCGAGCTTTGGCAGCTGGAACGCTTCTCACCGATCTTTGCCAAATGCCGAACTGCGTCCTTCACAGGACAAACCAGAAGACTATTAAAATGAACTTCACGAACTCCCAACTGGATGCGTAATATAACAGCAAGAATGCAAGTAAAGCCAAGTACGCTCGCCTCTAACACAGGATTAACCGAATGGAGCAAACACGCTTTCCCAAAACCAGACACGCATGCACACACACACACACAAATTACCTGACAAAGCATTAATACTGACAGTGTTTTGCGCCTACTGTCCAATCAAATGGGAGAGGATTTGAATCAAGTTATAAAAGCAGCCATTACCAAACGGATATGTCTTTCTGGTTGCCCGCTTTCAGGCTATTGCTTCCCTAATAAATCCCGTAACAACCAAAATGGAAACTAAGCTCGAAGGGCAAAGTGGGTGAGTGAATCTCTCTGCATTCCAGCCGCAGAACATTTAATGCTGCCGAACATCGAAAAGCCCGCCCCCCCAAAAAAAGATCAACAAATCAATACTGTTTCGTGGAGCAGAATATTTCGCCGCCAAAGAATTCGGTAAAGAAAGCGTGGGTCTCGACCTTTCTTGGGAAGGAACTCTCTTTTCCATCTCTACCAAAACCTCACGAGCAATTCCATCTCTTAACTCTCTATTTACTTGCTCTTCGAAAAAGGGGAACAAGGTCAAGTTAGTTCAAATATGTACAGACAGAGAACTGAAAAAAGCCAAGGATCGTTGCACACAAGGCCGCTCTACTCATGAGAAAATCTTTCCTATTGCACCAATTTTGTGCGGACACCAAGTTCCTTCTGCATTGAAGCGGGCTCCCCGAGGACCAAATACTATTACCAATGCATTCCCCGGTAGAGCTGAAGGCGACTCACAGCTTTGATAACTCCCCTTCTTCCGTAACTAGCCTTTCGGCCTATGCTACGAAGCCCTCTCAGACGTTCAGAAACAAAAACAATTCACAGCTCTGGGGGGGATGGGGGAAAGCTACCCTACTTCATTTTATAAATAAGCAACTGTGGATTTTGCTCCAAGTGGCCACTTGAGTAGCCCATTCCGTAAATGGCATTCTCCGTCGGATAAGGCACAATATGATACGAGTGGAGCTCTTCGTAATAAAGGGATTGCGTGCGACATTCTTGTACCATGACCTTCAGCCGTTTTCTCGTATCAGAGTAGGCAGTCCTACAGCAAGGGAATCCTTTAAAGTACTCATAGCGTTCGCGCTCTGTTTCCAGGTGGATCTTCCGCAACAAATTGTTGATCAACACAGACCGGCGGAGGTAGACCTCGGGGTCTTCAAGGAACTGAAGCTTCTGCAGAGATAGTTTCAGAATACAAGTTCGATCTTCGGGTAATATCAGGTGCTAAGACAGTAAAAACATTAAAGTGATTAGCAGTGTGACAATGTGGGGAACTCATTTTAACAAAGACCAGCGCTGGATATCTGCTAGAGACGGGGGATGAGGAGATTGGATTTATACCCCACTCTTCACTACCCGAAGGAGTCTCAGAGCAGCTTACAATCTCCTTTCCTTTCCTCTCCCCACAACAAGACACTCTGTGAGGTAGGTGAAGCTGAGAGAGCTCTGACAGAAACTGCTCTTGCGAGGAACAGCTCTGTGAGAACTTGTGACTGACTCAAGGTCACATCAGCAGGTGTATGTGGAGCAGTGGGAATCAAACCCGGTTCTCCCAGATAAGAGTCCATGAATTTATCCACTACAACAGACACCCCAGACACACAGACTAGCCTGTCACTTAGAGATGTCCTTTTTTCAACTTTGAATGTTGGCATTACCAATCGTTTCCACTTCCTTCTCCTACCCTGCCTGCATTGAGTTCATGGTTCTCCTCTTCTAATTTTTTCCTCTCAACAGTAACTCTGTGAGAGAGGTAGGTTGAAGTTGAGTGGGTGCGATGACAGAATGGGGATTTGAACACAGATCTCCATTTTATTATCTAACGGACTACGACATCATGCTACCTCACAGCCCACTGGTTTCAAATCACAGATTTTTGTAGTTCATATTAATGATTTGAGTTGTTGGTCAATGTTCCCTCTAAGCTGCAGCGTCTTGTGAACAAAAATTCTACTTTGTGAGCTACTGGTATTAAAACTGTGAGCTATTGCCATTGAAGTTGTGAGCGACTGCACAAGTTAGTTTGCTCTGGGGCCATTTTTCATGAACTAAGGCAAAAATATGTGAGCTGGAGGCTAAAAATCTGTGAGCTAGCTCACGCTAACTCAGCTTAGAGGGAACACTGTTGCTATTAATTATTTGCGTAGCTGGCATTGTTTGTGTTGCTGCTATTAATGATTTGTTGAACACATTTTACTCCCTTCATAACTAATTCTACAGCCTTTCTAGATATAAAAAACCGCATTTGTATAAGCACAGGGCTTTTTGAGCAGGAACACAGTTCCAGCTGGCTTCGCATCAATAGGTGTGGCCTAATATGCAAATGAGTTTCTGTTGTTTTTTTCCCCTACAAAAGCCCTGTGTGAAGTAATGGTGACATCAGGGGGGTGTCCTAATATGCAAATGAGTTCCTGCTGGGCTTTTTCTACCCAAAAAAAGCCCTGTATATACAACATATGTATAACCCTGCTGACTGGATTGGACCATAGGGACATAAGAACATAAGAGAAGCCATGTTGGATCAGGCCAATGGCCCATCCAGTCCAACACTCTGTGTCACACATAAGAACATAAGAGAAGCCATGTTGGATCAGGTCAATGGCGCATCCAGTCCAGCATTCTGTGTCACACATAAGAGAAGCCATGTTGGATCAGGCCAATGGCCCATCCAGTCCAACACTCTGTGTCACACATAAGAACGTAAGAGAAGCCATGTTGGATCAGGCCAATGGCCCATCCTGTCCAACGCTCTGTGTCACACAGTGGCAAATAATTGATTTTCTTTGTTCCCTCAGTGCTAGTTGGTCTAACCCTAACCCTGACAGAACCTCAGACCGGGCATGTTCTATGTTATTGTGAAGAATTCTGATAATTTGTACATGGGTTTATTTAAAAAAACATTACTAGAAATACTTTGAGGTAAAAATCTTAAGTTTGTTATCCACTTCTTACACATAAAGCAATGGTTAACCGCTTCCCTCCTTCAGTTCCAAAGCACACCTACTTTTGGAAAATACCCCTGGTAATCTTGATGTAAATCTTCTTCTTCTGCATATTTCCTCTTAAAATAGGCTACTTTCGACGTTGTTAAGGTGTTTGTTGATACTCAGCTTGGATCTGTTGGGCGACAAAGAACATCTGCAATTATCACAGCACCTCCATTTTCTGACCTCACAGAGCATTCGTTCTAGAAGGCGCCTGTTTGATTATTAGGGCAGACCTTTTCTTTTTTTAAAAAGGCGAGAAAGAGTTAGGAGACAGTCGGCAGAATAACTAAAAGCAGGGCTTTTTTTTGTAGCAGGAACTCCTTTGCATCTTAGGCCCCACACCCCTGATGTAGCCAATCCACCAAGAGCTTACAGGGCTCTTCTTACAGGGCCTACTGTAAACTCTAAGAGGATTGGCTACATCAGGGGTGTGCGGCCTAATAGGCAAAGGTGCTCCTGACTGAGGCAGGAGACTTCTGAATACTGTTGCTAAAAGACAATATCAGAAAAAGCCTTGGACCCTGTGCGCTGCTTGTTGGGCCACAATGAAAAAACAGGGATGGGAAGAAAGACTAAACAACCAGATTCAGGGCTTTTTTTTTGTAGCAGGACCTCCTTTGCATACGAAGAGCCCTGTAAGGAATTCTAGCAGGACCTCCTTTGCCTATTAGGCCACACCCCCCTGATGTAGCCAATCCTCCTGGAGCTTCCAGTAGGCCCTGTACTTAGAGCCCTGTAAGGAATTCTAGCAGGACCTCCTTTGCCTATTAGGCCACACCCCCCTGATGTAGCCAATCCTCCTGGAGCTTCCAGTAGGCCCTGTACTGAGAGCCCTGTAAGGAATTCTAGCAGGACCTCCTTTGCATATTAGGCCACACACCCCCTGATGTAGCCAATCCTCCTGGAGCTTCCAGTAGGCCCTGTACTGAGAGCCCTGTAAGGAATTCTAGCAGGACCTCCTTTGCATATTAGGCCACACACCCCCTGATGTAGCCAATCCTCCTGGAGCTTCCAGTAGGCCCTGTACTGAGAGCCCTGTAAGGAATTCTAGCAGGACCTCCTTTGCACATTAGGCCACACCCCTGATGTAGCAAATCCTCCTGGAGCTTACAGTAGGCCCTGGACTAAGAGCCCTGCAAGCTCTTAGAGGATTGGCTACCTCAGAGGGGTGTGGCCTAACATGCAAAGGAGTTCCTGCTACAAAACGAAGCCCTGCCCTCATTCAACGAAAACAAAGTGCATAATTCCACGAACACATGAAAAAGACACAAAACACAAGTAGTGCAAGAAAATGATCAATCTATATGGCGAGAAAGTCAGAATGCTGTAACACACCCACGGTTGCCAATAAATACAATCGCCAAAAAAAAAAATACATGAACCAAACCAAGTTTACAATACAATTCCAGGCTTCCAAGGAAAATGTAAGCAATGTTCAACACTCAAGAGTAGTATGAATATAGATTCTTCAAATGTACATAAAGTAAGTTCTTAACAGAATTTTGATCGTAATACCCGTTTTGATAAATATCTTTATCAAGAGATGCACCTGTAAACAACCTAAGCCTTTAGACTAAGGTTCTCAAGACTATGCATCAAGTTCCAAATACATATGTGAGTGTGTGTGTGTGTACATATATCTCCGGCTTGGCTTCGCGAATGAAGATTTAAGAAGGGTGCAATAGTCCACGTCTGCTGCAGGCTCGCTGGTGGCTGACAAGCCCAATGCGGGACAGGCAGATCCGGCCACAGTGGCTGCAGGGAAAAGTCTGATTTGGGTCTGATTTGATATTTATATATATATAAATGCTTCTTATAGACAAGCTGGAAAGGGTCCAGAGGAGGTGACAAAGATGGTGAGGGGTCTAAAGACCAAGTCCTATGAGGAAAGGTTAAAGGAGCTGGGCATGTTTAGCCTGGAGAGAAATCATAGAATCATAGAGTTGGAAGGGACCTCCAGGGTCATCTGGACCAACCCCCTGCACAATGCAGGAAACTCAGAAACACCTCCCCCTAAATTCACAGGATCTTCATTGCTGTCAGATGGCCATTAGCCTCTGTTTAAAAACCTCCAAGGCGAAGAAGACAGAAACAGGATACAGGATGATCTTGACAGGCTGGAAAACTGGGCTAAAATCAATAAAATGAATTTTAACAGGGATAAATGTAAAGTTTTGCATTTAGGTAGGAAAAATCCAATGCATGGTTATAGGATGGGGGAGACTTGTCTTAGCAGTACTATGTGTGAAAAGGAACTAAGGGTCTTAGTGGATCATACGCTGAACATGAGTCAACAGTGTGATGCAGTGGCTAAAAGGCAAATACAATTGTGGGCTGTATCAACAGAAGTATAGTGTCCAGATCACGTGATGTGATGGTATCGCTTTACTCTGCTCTGGTAAGACCTCACCTGGAGTATTGTGTTCAGTTTTGGTCACCACATTTTAAGAAGGATATGGACAAGCTGGAACGAGTCCAGAGGAAGGTGACGAAGATGGTGAGGGGTCTGGAGATCGAGTCCTATGAGGAAAGGTTGAAGGAGCTGGGCATGTTTAGCTAGGAGAGGAGGCGGCTGAGAGGTGATATGATCACCATCTTCAAGTACTTGAAGGGCTGTCATATAGCGGAATTGTTTTCTGTGGCCCCAGAAGGTAGGACCAGAACCAACGGGTTGAAATTAAATCAAAAGAGTTTCCGGCTCAATGTTAGGAAGAACTTCCTCAGTTCCTCAGTGGAACAGGCTTCCTCGGGAGATGGTGGGGTCTCCTTCCTTGGAGGTTCTTAAACAGAGGCTAGAGGGCCATCTGACAGCCGTGAAGATCCTGTGAATTTAGGGGGAGGTGTTTGTGAGTTCAGAGCGGTTCCTCAGTGGAACAGGCTTCCTCGGGAGGTGGTGGGCTCTCCTTCCTTGGAGGTTTTGAAACAGAGGCTAGATGGCCATCTGACAGCAATGAAGATCCTGTGAATTTAGGGGGGAGGTGTTTGTGAGTTTCCTGCATTGTGCAGGGGGTTGGACTAGATGACCCTGGAGGACCCTTCCAACTCTATGATTCAATAGCCGGAGCTTTGTTCACAATACAATGATTGCAATGATACAATGATCTTCCACCAGTATCTGGAAGCCCAAGATGTACACTCAGGTTATGCATTCATATCAGACATCCAAGCACTGACTAGACATGCCTCCACATCAGCATCCTTCAGGACATATGACAACGGTGGCCAAACTGCATCTCGGGACCCACATGTGGCTCTTTCACACATATTGTGCAGCGCTCGAAACCCTCTCCCCCCGCACCCACGGCCAGCTTGGAGAAGGCATTGGTCTCCTTAAATCGCTTCTCCAAGCCAAGCCAGCAGGCAGTTTAGAGAATGCATTTAAAGTTAATGTCACTTTCTTTCCACTTATCCCTTCCTCCATCCCTCCCCACCTATTTGCCTTCCTCCTTCCTGGGCTGGCCTTGCCACTAGGCAAACTAGGTGATTGCCTAGGGCGCCAGCCTCCTGGGGGCACCACATTGGGCAACCCCCATGTGACGTTATCAGTGCAGGGAGTGGGGAAGCCAGAAATCAGCCTCGCCTGGCTGCCTGGCGTGACATGGCCCATGGGGTCGCAAAGAGTCGGACTCAACTGTGCGGCTGAACAACAAAAAAAAGGGTGCCTGTCAGCCTATGGACCAGCCCTGCTTCCTTTCTTCCTGTCTGGCAGCTCTCCAACATCTGACATTCGTGACTTGCAGCTCTCCAACATCTGACAGTTATTCTATGTGGCTCTTACATTAAGCAAGTTTAGCCACCCCTGATTTATGGAACAGTTTCAGATTTGCTTACTCGAATGTATTTAAGGATATTTCCATCCCACCTTGTCTGATCTGACCAGCTTCAAATG